>NW_026614983.1:0-67342 GCF_030052815.1 Hevea brasiliensis
TATCTTGTGTCTTGGATCTCTGATGGATTGATTTTAGGTAAAAAAAAATTCATAATAACCTTCAATCTCATGTTTTAATTCTCTAACTAATACGTTGGAGCTAGCTAAACAACTAGTGAAAAGAGTAGATTAATTCTTAGTGATTATCCACTAATTAATACATAAGCTCCTTATGCATTCGTTAGGCAAAGAATTTATTAGTCAACTGTTTTCTTACAAATAATTGTTTTACTCATTTATTGTATTATCTAATAAAATTTTTATTGCTTATGAAAAAAAAAAACTCATTTATGGTATTCAGATCGAAGGTGCAGCAAACATATTGGGCAAAGGACCTAGTGTCTGGGACACATTTACCCATGAGCATCCTGGTATCATTGCGTGTGTTTTTGTTTTGAGATTATATTTCTATGCAAAATGTTAATTATTTCTATGTAATCTTGCAGAGCGGATAAAGGATCACAGCACTGGAGATGTTGTAGTTGATTTCTATCATCGCTTTCGAGTATAACATAAACATTTTTAATCTTCTTTTCTTTCAAAATCCTTTTCTTTGTCAATAATAAATTAAAAAAAAAAATGATGCTGTAGGAGGATATAAAAAACATGAAGGATATGGTTTTTAATGCTTTTAGATTCTCCATTTCATGGCCTAGAGTTATACCTAGTAAGTACTTCTATCAAAATTTTAAACGTCTCAACATTTTTTGAACTTTGCTACATTACATAATTTTCTTCCTTTTCCTTCTTTTTATTTTTTGAATTTGAATATTTAGGTGGAAAGAGACGTCGAGGAGTAAATGAGGAAGGGATTGAATTCTACAACACTGTTATCAATGAAACAATAGCACAAGGTGATAATTTTCTCTGGTGATAATTATCTCCTTTTCTTTAATGCTATGTTTAGATAACAAAATTTGAAATATGAGATTTTGATTTAATTTTATATAAAGTATTAATAAATTATGAATTTCAAATAGCAATATTTTAATTACTAAGAACTTTTAGAGTGGATTTTAAATAATATCATTTTATAAATCATTTCAAATACACATTTAAAAAAGATTTTTTCCACATTTATGAGTCTAATCTAAATTTATGACTCTAATAAATTGAATAAAACCTATAATTTTATCAAATTCAAATTTTACATTTTAAATTTCCCATCTAAATACAAGGTTAAAATATCTAAAACAGTGAATAGTAATTTAATGCCATTAATATTTAGAGAACATGTTCAAAATGGTAATTATATTGAAGGGCAATGTGCCTACTATTTTTTTTTTTTTTCCATTTTAGAAGCTTAAAACACCAAGCATTTATTCAAAAGCTTGAACAACTGCAACTAATTAACTAATTTACAGTCTTTTAGTTCCTCGATTTTATTTTTATGAATGGAAAGAATGAACTTCACCATCTAGTCCCTTAAAAGAAGTTATAAAATTACATCTAACTTCTAATTTCTTTTGTTCCAAAATTTCAGGCCTAATTCCTTTTATTACTATTTTTCACTGGATACTCCTCAAGCCGTAGAAGACAATTATGGTGGCTTTTTGAGCCGTAATATTATGTAAGTATGTAGTTTTAAATCACATCTTCAAAATATTAAAATTTCAAATTAATCTTTGTATCAATTTCAATCAATCATAAATATTCTCATCTAAGTAATAAATCATCTTTCCAAATAATTACATAAACAGTGTATAGGGAAGATATTCGTGAATATGCAGATATTCGTGAATATGCAGATCTTGTCTTTGAAAGATTTGGTGACCGAGTGAAATTCTGGATAACTTTCAATGAACCATGGTCACTTAGTGGATTCTCCTATGATCAAGGAGTTTTTGCTCCTGGTCGATGCTCATCTTGGGTGATATTCGGGTATTAGTTTAGATATTGCCATATACTTCTCTCAAGTGGTTTAGATATCATATCAGATTTAAAATTCAATTGTATACTTTCTTATACGTAACTAGCTTATATATACTTTGTACTTATATACTGTTTATATACAAAGAGAGAAATACAAGTATCAGAGCTTCTGTTCTCATCATGAGTTCTTCCTCTTCAGCCACTTCGTCCACCTTGACTTCATCCTTCTCATCCTCTCCTTCATCTGCTCACCACACCTTCTCTATCAAGCTAACCAACAAGAATTATCTTGCTTGGAAAGCTCAGTTTTTACCTCTACTTAACTGTCTAAAATTACAAGGATTTGTTGGCACTTTCACTGCTCCTCCTAAAACTATTGTTAGTTCCACTACCTCTAAACCTGTCCCCAATCCTGATTATGAAAGTTAGTTTCAAAAAGATCAAATGCTCCTAAGTTGGCTACTTTCCTCCATTACTGAGTAAATTTTTCCATATATTATTGGGCTGTCATCTTCTTTAGAGGTCTGGCAAGCTCTTGCCAAAGCTTTTGGCTCAATTTCTCAAAATCGACAGCTCCAAATCCACATTGAGCTCTAGGAGCTGAAGAAAAATGATCTCTCTGTTTCTGAATATCTTCATCGTGCAAAGTAGTTATGTAACGGCCCGGTCCACTAGTGATATTGTCCGCTCTGGACCGAAGCCCTCACGGTTTTAAAACGCGTCACTCGGGGTTACAAACCACCAACTTATAAACCCAACATCTCTCCCGTGTTTTGCCGATGTGAGATTTGCTTAGGGTGTTACAATCCACCCCCCTTATGGGACTCAGCGTCCTCACTGAGGTTTGCCCCACCATCGCTCAAGGTTGTGTAACACCCTAGGCAAATCCCACATCGACAAAACACGGGAGAGATGCTGGGTTCATAAGTTGACAGTTCGTAACTCCTAGTGACGCGTTGTAAAACCGTGAGGGCTTGACAGCAGCGGACAATATCACTAGTGGTAGCCATTACATTTGTGGTATCGAGCGCGCCCGCGGCAACCTTGAACGATGGTGGGGCAAACCTCGGCGGGCCTTTCGATCCCATAAGGAGGGTGGATTGTAACACCCTAGGCAAATCCCACATCGACAAAACACTGGAGAGATGCTGGATTTATAAGTTGGTGGTTCGTAACCCCTAGTGACGCATTTTAAAACCGTGCGGGCTTCGGCCCAGAGCGGATAATATCACTAGTGGGCCGGGCTATTACATTTGAATCCACCCCCCTTATGGGACTCAGCGTCTTCGCTGAGTTTTGCCCCACCATCGTTCAAGGTTGCACGCGGAGCAGCTCTGATACCACAAATGTAATGGCCCGGCCCACTAGTGATATTGTCCGCTCTAGGCTGAAGCCCTCACGGTTTTAAAACGCGTCAATAGGAGTTACGAACTGGCAACTTATGAACCCAGCATCTCTCCCGTGTTTTGTCGATGTGGGATTTGCCTAGGGTGTTACAATCCACCCCCCTTATGGGACTCAGCGTAACCACCAACTTATAAATCCAGCATCTCTCCCGTGTTTTGTCAATGTGGGATTTGCCTAGGGTGTTACAGGTTGCACGCGGAGCGGCTCTGATACCACAAATGTAACGGTCCGGCCCACTGGTGATATTGTCCGCTCTGGACAGAAGCCCTCACGGTTTTAAAACGCATCACTAGGGGTTACGAACCATCAATTTATAAACCCAGCATCTCTCCCGTGTTTTGCCAATGTGGGATTTGCCTAGGGTGTTACAAGTTAGCCGATTTAACTACAAGCGAGTCGACCTCTTCAACCTGCAGAATTCAATGATATCATTTATAGAAATATAGGAGCTGAATATCATCCTATAATCACTGCCTTGAATCTTCGGACTGAACCTATTTTGTTTTATGAACTGTATGGGCAGCTTGTAACACATGAAATCTTAATCAAAAGTGCACATGAACCTCCTATTGTCAACACTGTTATTTGATCTTCACTAAATTCGCCTCTCTTGCTAACCCCTGCACGTCCTGCTTCTTCTTTCATCAATAATAATTTCAGGCCTCGTGCTCCATGTCAAATTTGTGGTCTTAAAAATCACACCGCTAATAAGTGTCGCAGGCGATTCAATCCTTCTTTTAATAGTGGTTTTCGTACATCTTCTCCACAAGTAAATTATCATTCTGTTCATTCACATTAGCAACCTACTCCTACACCAGTCAGTTGGTTGCAGCCAATTTCCACATTACACCTGATATGTCTACTCTCAGTGTTGCACATGAGTACAAGGGTGATGATCAAGTCCATGTTGGTAATGGACATGATGGTCCTATTTCCCACAACAGGTCGCATTTATTAAGCTCGTCAGGTCAAGTTTAATGAGTCTGTGTTTCCATTTAGGCTTCTGTCATGTTGCTTATGCCCTCTGCATCCAACTCGTCGCAAATACGCCATGGCTTGTATTGATCGGACATTCAACACCTCACTTGGCAAATGGAGCAAATTCGGTCGCTTACTAAATCAATCTCCTCCTTTATCTCCTATTTTGAATTCAACCTCATCTCCATCAAGTATTTCTCCTTCCCAAAATCAGTAAATTTTCACTCCTAATCAACAACTTGTGTCATCAGATCTCCCAACCCCTGCCTCACCAAACCACTCTGTTTCGAATTCTAATACTAGTCAAGTTATCAAGGTCTACTTATCCATCCCTCAACTGCCTATTGACTTATCTTGTTATCCTCTTACCTCCTCTCACTCTAATCCTGCCAGACAACTGATATGCGCACACATGCTATGACATTACGGCCTAAAACTATGCAGAAGCGTATTGTCAATCTTATTACTAAGGACACTGATTATCTAAAGTTTGAACCAAAGACTTATACCCAGGCCAGTTCTTATTCTGAATGGAGAGATGCTATGTCCCAAGAGATTAATTTTTTAATGCAGAATCAAACATGGGAGTTAGTAGCTAGACCACCAAATAAAAATATAGTTGGGAACAAGTGGATTTATAGAATCAAAAGAAAACCTCGATGGTTCAAGAGATGTATAAGGCTCGTTTGGTAGCCAAGGGTAGTCTCAATGTAACACCTAGGCAATCCACATCGACAAAACACGGGAGAGATGTCGGTTTATAAGTTGTGATTAAGCCCCCTATTGGCGTTTTAAAGCGAGGGCTTGGCAGGCGGACAATATCACTAGTCGGGCCACATTTATGGTACAGGCGCTCGCGTCAGCCTTGAGCGATGGTGGGGCAAACCTCAGGCGCCGAGTCCCATAAGGGTGGATTGTAACACTAGGCAAATCCACATCGACAAACACGGGAGAGATGCGGGTTCATAGTTGATAGTTCGTAACCTATTGGCGTTTTAAAGCCGTGAGGCTTGACCAGGCGGACAATATCACATTTAACGCCGGCCACTAGTGATATTGTTCGCTGCGGCCAAGCCTCACGCTTTAAACGCCAATAGGGGTTACGAACTATCAACTTATGAACCGATCTCTCCCGTGTTTGTCGATGACGGCTCAGGTGTTACAATCCACCCCTTATGGGAGTCGCCCCTCACCGAGGTTTGCCCACCATCGCTCAAGGTTGCACGCGAGCGGCTGATACCATAAATGTAATGGCCCGCCCACTAGTGATATTGTTCGCTCGGCCAAGCCTCATTTTTAAAACGCGCAATAGGGTTACTCACAACTTATAAACCCAAAGATCTCTCCGTGTTTTGTCGATGGGATTTGGTGTTACAATCTACCCCCTTATGGGACTCGGCGTCACCGAGGTTTGCCCCACCATCGTTCAAGGTTGCACGCGAGCCGCTCGATACCACAAATGTAACACAGCCCGCCCACTAGTGATATTGTCCGCTCTGGGTCAAGCCCTCACGGTTTTAAAACGCGCCAATAGGGGTTACGAACTATCAACTTATGAACCCAAAGATCTCTCCGTGTTTTGTCGATGTGGATTTGCCTAGGGTGTTACAATCCACCCCCTTATGGGACTCGGCGTCCTCACGAGGTTTGCCACCATCATTCAAGGTTGCACGCGAGCGCTCGATACCACAAATGTAACTACGGCCCATTAGTGATATTGTCCGCTCTGGTCAAGCCCTCACGCTTTAAAACGCGTCAATAGGGTTACGAACTATCAACTTATGAACCCGGATCTCTCCGTGTTTTGTCGATGTGGATTTGCCTAGGTGTTACACTCAATAGGATGGATTAGATTACGATGAGACATTTAGTCCAGAGTTGAAGATGTCAACAGTTCGCATGGTGCTCTCTTTAGCAATGGCACATGGTTGGCCAATCGACAACTCGACATATCTAATGCCTTTCTCCATGGCTATTTGGATCATTAAATTTTTATGGACCAACCAAAGGATTTATTGATCCCGCTTCTCCTCCTATGTTTATAAGCTACGGAAATCATTATATGGGCTCAAACAGGCACCACGAGCCTGGTTTTGTAATTTGTCTAGCTTCTTACTTCAGCTAGGATTTATTGCATCTAAGGCTGATTCCAGTCTCTTTATTTATCGCAATGGTGGTGTCTCTTTATTCATCCTTATATACATTGATGACATCTTGGTTACTTGTTCTGACAATTCTTATTTATAGTGGTTCATGTCTAAGATCAAGGAGGCTTTTCCGATTAGAGATATTGGAGCATTACATTATTTCCTCGGCTTAGAGGTACATCACACTTCTGCTGGCTTATTGCTTAATCAACAGAAATATATTGTGGATCTTCTTTCTCAAGCATCAATCCGAATTGCAAGCTCCAAGCTCCTATGGCCACCACTCCCACTTACTAAATTCAATGGAGTCTCTTTTGATGATGGTGTTCTCTATCGGTAAATAGTTGGTGGATTACAATAAGTGACCTTAACTCCACTGGATATCTCTTTTCACAATAATAAATTGTGTCAATTTATGCATAATCCAACAGATGATCATTGGAAAGCCGTTAAGAGATTGTTGCGTTATCTTCAACACACTAAATCATATGGTAGGTTTTTTGCTAAAGACTCACCTTTGGACTTGCAATGTTTTTCGGATAGTGACTGGGGTAGTGATATAGATGATCGTCGGTCCACCAATGGGTATGCTGATGCATGCATTTTATATCATCATTTAGGAGTAATTTTTGCACATAATTTACCCTTGTTCATAGCTATTATTATAGATATTAGTATATATTTAGTCAATTTTACAATTTTCACATTTCTTAGTTTAATTTTTGGAATTTATTTGTTTTGTAGGGTAAATTTGGAGAAATTTGATGTATTTTGATCAGAGTAGCCATTTGGAGGAGATTAAAGTTGAATTGCAAAAATTTTGAAGATGAGTAAAAAAATGGCCGAGAGCGACACAACCTGCAGCACAACCGATTCAGCTTATGTCGCAGGTTGTGTCGAATCATCAGATATTCAGGCAGATTGTTGCACAACCTGCAGCACAACCGAATTAGCTTATGTCGCAGGTTGTGTTGATCGTCAGATATTCAGGCCGAGAGCTACACAACCCGCGACACAACCCGCGACACAACCGACTCAGCTTATGTCGTTTTTACTGGAAATGGCTGACGTGGCATTCTCGTTACTCTGACTTTTTACCTCACTTTCTCTGGAACCTTCCCCCTTTTTACCCATTCTAGGGCAGACCCTTAACCCATATAAAGTCTCCTTTATCATTTTCTTTGGAGATAAGGAGCAAGGGAGGCATTTTTGGCAAGAAAAGAAAGAGAGAAAGAGGGAGCACGTGAAGGGAGCAGCAGCAGCAGCAGAGGGGCTCGTTCTGCACTTTTCTGCAGCAGCTTCATCTGCATTTTTCTGGGTTTTTCTACTCCTTAGCTTACATTTCCATTATTTCTTCATTTATACATTTGGGTTTGTTTAGAAATTATGATTAGTGAGTAGTTATTTGAGATTCTAGAGATGGGTTTGTAAATATTGTTTTGTATTGTGGTTTTGAACTGATTTAGCCATTTAAATGAGGTTTGTTACATTTTGATTTATTGCTTGTGTGCTTGTTGCCTTGCTTGATGAATGGGCCCTCATTAAGTTAAGCTTTAATCCTTAATAGATGGACTGAAAAGTGAATATTAGGGATAGATAATCTTGCAATAAACTTGGTTTTCTTGGTGTTAGAGATAAGCTAAGAAGATTAAGGGGAACTTTCCAAAAATCAATTAGAGCATTAATTGGGTTTTTGTTAGGTTTGAAATACCGTGAAAACAGGGTTTGATTTAATAAAAACCAACTTTGAGATGCTTGAAAAAGATTTCAAAAATTTAAGAATTGATTTCCCTCAAAATTGCAATTCTCATGTGTTTGGCTAAATTAGGGATAAACCACATGCAAACAATATGGAAAATCCAATCTCTAGAATCACTTTAATTTTTATTGAATTTAGATTTAAATCCTCCAAATTTCATAAATAGCAATTTCAATTTAAATTTTAGCAATCTAGTTTAATGAATTTAGTTAATTGTTTGATTTAGCTTAAATTCCTCAAATACAAATTTTAATTCCAAATTTCATTTTACATCTTTAAATTTTGTCATTCTAATTAGCTTATACTTTTATTTCCAATTTAAGCACAATTCCCTGTGGAATCGAAATCATTTTTAAAACTCTACTACTGTGAGCCGTGCACTTGCGGATTACAGCTATCATATGCTCTCTACCTCGATCGCAACTTGATTTCTTGGATGTCCAAGAAGCAGCCTACAATAGCTCGCTTCTCTACGGAAAGTGAATATAAAGCTTTAGCCAATGCCACTGTTGAAGTTATGTGGGTTCAATCTCTTTTATGTGAACTTGGTTATCCTCTTCCACAGCCTGTTGTCCTATGGTGTGACAATGTTGGAGCTATTTATCTCAGTGCCAACCCGATATTCCATGCTCGCACCAAACAGCTCGAATTAGACTATCACTTTGTGCGAGAGCAGGTAGCCAATGGTACAATCCAAGTTCGATTTCTTTCTTCTGAAGATCAGGTAGCATATATCTTAACCAAGCCTTTAGGCCAACGTTTGTTTGACAAGCACCATGACAAGCTTCGGCTCTAAGTTTTACCGCCATTAGCTTGAGGGGGGGTATTCGGATATCAGTTTGGATATTGCCATATACTTCTCTCAAGTGGTTTAGATATCATATCAGATTTAAAATTCAATTGTATACTTTATTATTTTTCTTATCTGTAACTAGCTTATATATACTTTGTACTTGTATACTATTTATATACAAAGAGAGAAATACAGTTCACAATTCAAGCCAAAACCTCTACAGGTGAATCATCAATGTCGTGCTGGAAACTCATCCACTGAACCTTGCATAGTTGCTCATCATCTGCTTCTTGCTCATGTTGCAGTTGTACAAGTATATAGAGAACATTACAAGGTATGTAGACTATATATATATAATTAATTACATTGTTTCTTTCTCAAGTAGAAGTACACATAGATTTGAGCTTATTATTATATTGATTGTGTAGGCAACTCAAAATGGCAAGATTGGGATCACACTTTTTACCTTCTGGTTTGAACCTCTCTCCAATAGAATAGAAGATATAGAGGCATCGAAAATAGCCCTTGATTTCATGTTTGGATTGTGAGTCTTGCTTCCAAAATAAGCTAGTGATTAAGCCTTTATATGTACATAAGTCTTTGATTAATAAATAAACACGATTTATTTCATATTTTATAGGTGGATGGATCCTTTAACCTATGGCCGATATCCAAGGATTGTTCATGATTTAGTTGGAGATAGATTGCTCAAGTTTATTGACAAAGAAACTCAATTGCTTCAAGGATCATATGATTTTATTGGGTTACAATATTACACTTCATATTATGCAAAACCAAATGCTCTAATTGATCCAGATCATATTAGATATAAAACTGATAGTCACGTCACTGAAACTCGTAAGCTACATATATATAAAGAAGTCCAAAAAACATGTTATTTGTCAATAAGTTTTTCTTTTTAAAAAAGTTTAATTGATAACATGTTTTCCTTTTTACTCTATAGCTTATGATTATGATGGTAATCTCATTGGTCCACAGGTTAGTATACAAGAAAAAATGAAATGATAAAAATATAGTAAAAAGAGAATTAGACATTTATGGACATATCACTAACATAGAAATCAAAATTTGCAGGCTTACTCATCTTGGTTTTACATTTTCTTGAAAGGTATTCGACATCTTTTGAACTACACCAAAGATACATATAATGATCCAGTAATTTACATTACTGAGAATGGTAAGCATCAATGCCTTTTTCATTTAAGAATGCTAGCTAGTCAATTACAATTATATATATTTTGGTCTTATTTTTTGAGTTTTTTTATATGTTAATTTAGGGGTTGACAATCTCAATAATGAAACCCATTCCATTGAGGAAGCACTTCAAGATGAATTTAGGATAAACTATTATCAAAAGCATATGTGGAATGCATTGGGATCTCTCAAGTGAGTCTAAACTCGAAGATACTAATATAGAGGTTTCTGATAATCCTTAATTAATTCTCCTAATGATTGTTGGTTTTGGCAGGGATTACCATGTTAATATCAAAGGTTACTTTGCATGGTCATATTTGGACAACTTCGAATGGAATATTGGTTATACTTCAAGATTTGGTTTATTCTATGTAGACTATAAAAATAACCTGACAAGAATCCCTAAAAATTCAGCTTATTGGTTCACGGAATTCCTGAATCCACTGATTACACAAAACAAGGTCTACCAGATTATTTCAAGGAATTCAAGGAAGGTTGGCAAATTCTACATAATGTAGCTTGTGTTGTGCCTTGTAAAGGTGCCATATCAATCTGGCCTTTGTCTCTTGCATTAAATAATATAACTAGGCTATTGCTCAGCTCCAGTGACCTAGCTTGTGGTGTAATGAACTTTAGAATAAATATGAATAAAACCAAAGAATAAGGAATATGGAAACATTAAAACAAAACGTGTTCCTCAAATTGATATTTATTTTCCTGAAAGAATAAGGAATACAGAAACATTAAAGCGTGGATCCTTGTTTTCTGTTTTTCAATTGCTCATTATTAACGTGTTCCTCTGCCTCCAGCACATGATTCTAGTAATACTCATTAGTCAATGCCTGCCTGCTTTCCTCCATGGCTTCACATGTCTGGCTGTCCTCATCATATCTCCCTCTAACATGTAACAATTCTCCCCGTATTATGGCGAAATTTTACTTTGATTTTTTTTAGCCTAATTATTTAATTTTCACAACATTTATCAAAAAATATTTGAAAAAAAAAGTTTAGAAAATGAGAACAGTTTTTTATTTTCAAAAAATAAAAAAACTAAAAACCAATAGTAAATTTGAACGCACTTTTAATAATTCAATTTAAAATCATCTTAAGCATTTACATTTAGTACACGTTTAGCATTGTAATTCAGAGTTAAAATTATTTGTCAAAATAAAATTTTAGATGATATTTAAAAAATAATTTTAAAAAATTATTTTGTTACTTTAATATTTTAATAACTAAAATTTATTAAATTTAATTTTAAATTATTTTTTAATACTCTCTAATTTATATGATTTATTCTTTTTTTCAACAGTAACTCTCACCCTAATGCTAATCAGATTCCCAATAATCTTACTAGATAAATGTACGCCTTAGCATGTAACGATAGATATCATGAATTAGCTCTTGATATCTTTTACGACTTTCAATAAAAAAATATAAATAAATAAAAGAAAGTAAAAGAACCAAAAAATTAATGTTTATGTGGTTGATGCAAAAATAAAAATATTTATTTCTCTATCCCTTTTTTTTTTTTTTTCTCATCTCTTTTTTCTATATTTTTACTATATTTTCTTTAACTTTTTCTCTCCCTTAATTTTAATTTTATTTTTTTTGATTTTATACCGACAATAATTGGATCTACCGATAGAAAATAACATAAATTAAAAATTTGTATTCAATTTTAATAATCAATGGATGAAAATGGATTATTGTATTAATACACATCAGCAGTACTTTACTAATAATATTGAATATAAGCGATTGAATATACTTTTCTAGTAATAATATAATGTTGAATGCAATGATCAGAATTATGAATCTTATACTATTATTCTTTTTTAATTTTAATAAATTACTTTAATAGGAATCTTATACTATATTATTTAACATATATTCTCATATACCACTATAATAAATATTAAAATTAGTATTAAAAATTTTACAAAATTATTAATTTTGATGCCTATAAAATTAATATATAACAACAATATAAACGATTGCTGTTAATGGTACATAAAAAAGGTATTATTGCATGTGTTGTTATTATTGAAAATTTTTGCAGCAATAATTATTAATGTCAATAATAATTTTTTTACACTAATTATAATTTTATTATAAAATATATACGGCTTTAATTTTATAGCAACAATTCATATATTGCTTCCGTAAACTTATGATAATAAATTTTATACTTTTTTAACATTTTTTGTAATGTGCTCACACATATAATATTTATAATTTTACATTTAATCCCTCTGATGCTTAGCTCCACCAATGTGCAACCGATTAGGCAACTTTCACTCTTGATGAGATTTTATTCGTTTGATAAGTATTAATGTTTAATTTATAGAAAAAAAGTATTAATGTTTAATGTTTAAAATCAATTAAGAGTAGTTTGATCGGTCTTTTTTTATCTTTAAGATGTAGTGAGTAGAGAGATCTCGAATTCAAGTCTATCTATCTACCTATTTTAAGATTATTTACATTTTTACTGAGAAACAGAGACAGCACCTCCTATTTAGTCCATCAATTATTGTGCCTCCATTGAATAAAAAATAATGTTTAATGCTTGAAATATTGTGTTCTCTTATTAGTTTTTTCAGTTAAATTATTTTATCAAATTTTTTTAGTTAACATTTTAAATTTAGATTTGAGTGTCTTGAATTAGATCTATTGATGTTAGGTTAGTTTCTTAGACTTATTATCTCTTTTTTTTTTTTTACTATTTTTTCATTAATAAAACTGATTCTAACTTATCAAAGAAAAAAAAAAACTTCTTTTTTTTTTTTTCTTTTTCTTTTGTCTGCTCACACCCCACCACAGAAAGAGCAAAGTGATCAATAATTGCAGTGGAGAGTCTTCATACTTCAAATTTGGAGAAAAAGGGAAGTGTGAATAGAAACTTTGCAAGTGAAGTTAAAAAATGAAATTTAGGGTAGAGATGTGATAAAATAAGAAAACAAGAATCTTGAAAGATAAGAAGGAAAAAGAACTCGATGATAATACTTCGATGATAAATTATGTACAGAAAAAAAGAATTAATTAATGACAACTGACAAGATAATTTTACATGCAAGTTTTTTTTTTTATAATAAAGTTTAATAATTAATTAATAAAAATTATAAGATAAATATAATATAACCTTTTCACAAGATAAAAAATGGATAATTTTTTTAATAGGTAAAAAAATTTATTAAAATAATGTCAGATAACTCACAAAGAAAGAACTAAAAAATAGGTTCAAGAACTGGAAAAAAAAAATAAATACAGACAATAAAGATCTTCTATTTAGAGATGAATTGAGCATAATAAAATATTCTTTCGAGTAGTAATTAGTCCTTTTAGAATACTTTCTTTTCGAGAATTTGTTATCTTTATAGTCCATAGAAAAAATTAAATCATCAAATATCAATAGAGGAATAGACCGCATTAACAGAGTCTATTATAGAAAATTATTATCTGTACTTATAAGATTTAAAGTTTCAAATAAAAAGAAATCAACAATTCATGCATAAATAGCTCATTAAAATACCATAAAAAAAATTCTCTTCATTAAGTGAAAAAACCAAAACCCCAATAATGGGGAAATATAATCCCAATATTAGGAAGAAAACCTCATATTTATTTTTAACGGACACAAACCTGAGTAGATAAACCCAAATAGGTTTCAAATGGATACAAATGTTAAAATTTATTAAAAGAAATTTTGGATTTGCTATATTTTGTTTTGATTTTGTGATTTTAGGTCATTTTATTATTTTCTCAACTAGTATGACTAGAACCTTTACTTTGGTGTTTTGCTTGGACTTTTTTCTGTTTTGTATTTTGCTCTAGGCTCTTTCACTTAACATGCTTTATAGTAGAAAAGGTGTAATGGGGACGTTTGATGACCGGGTATTGTCGGATGCTACATACTAAGTTTTTCTGAATTTCATTAATAATAAAAATTACGCTTATCAAAAAAATTACTATTCTAACAATTCATAGTCAAATCTTCTCTCAATTACATTTTTCAAGTTTTTTCACTTAATATGCTGCTATCTAAATTAGGTGTAATGAGGTGACCTATCGGTTTAGTTTAGTCGATGAGGTTAATGCTAAGTTTTTCTTTATTTTATAATTAATTAAATTTTTTACTTATAAAAAAAGACTGACGTAATAAAAGATATAGTGAAATATGTTTTATAATTTTTTTGATTATTCAAAAAAATTTTAATGTAATATTATAATTAATATATAAAAAAATTTAAATGTAATATTATAATATCATTTTCAAGTTTAAAAATGTAGAAAAATAGGCTTCCTGAATGATAAACAAGATAAGATTTTAATTGACATTTGATATCAATTTTTTCTGGCTTACTCAATTGCATATATTCGTCATGAAATTAAAATAGAATATCCAAATCAAATGCTCGGTTAATAGAATCAGTTACTTTAAATTAAAATTATTATTATTATATTTTATATATTTTTTAAAATTGGATTCATAAAAAAATTATAAAATTAAATAGTGAGATAGATTATTATCGAATGAAATGTGCTTTCCATCAAATAACTAAATTAAATGTTTTGCTAACATAATCGGATACTTTAAATAAAAATAGTTCCTATTATATTTTATATAAATAATTTATTTTAAAATTTTTTATATAAAATTATAGTAATATAAAAATTAAAAAAAAAAAATTAGTGTCATCTTCATGTGATTCACGAGCCGCTGATGTAAAGTGCGTCAATGAAGATGATATGGCAGAGAAAGAGAAGTATATATTACTTTTTGAACAGTGCACAGCTAAATCAGATTTTAGTTCGATGAGATGACATCTAGAGGTGGCACATTTTTGTTTGATGAATCAATCAATTCCCTTGATTTAAAGTGATTTATAATTATTTCAATTTATATAAAATTTAAAATTATTAAAATAGATTGATCCCTAAAATTTAGAATTAGTCGATGATCTTTATGATTTGATTTGAAATTAATTCATTTAATTTTGCTTAATTAATTTGTATTTTAATTAAAAAATAAAATTAATGAAAATTATTTTTTTTAAAAAATATTTTAATTTAAAATGATCTGCAACTTATATAAAAATCTTTTTGTATAATGCTAACTAAAATTTAATTATGAATTAGCTACTAGTAGTTGATTCCAGTCAAAATCAGTGGCTAATTATATAAACTCTATTTTTAAAACTTTTTATATTAACTTATGATTGATTTGATTTTATTTTTTATTTAAATTATATTATTCTTCTAAAATTTATACACTATAAAATTGTCTTGAAATAAATTTTTTATATTAGTAAATTATTTAAAATTATAAAAATAATATAAAAATATTACAAATAATTATTAAACTTGTTGGTTTATTCTTGTATAATAAAAAAATATATATATATATATAAATTAATTATATTTTTAAAAAACTATATTTTTAATTCTTATATATATATTATATAATAAATTAATAATTACATATCTATTTTAATAATAAAATAAATAATATATTCTTATTAATCATTTTATATACCAATAATAACTAGCTATCATATGTATATGATGATTGATGAATGATGAAAAGATTTTGTCAAGAAATTGGGAATGTGGTGGTCCAGGTGGATGATTGTCGTGGATGTGGTAATTTCTAATTTGTCGTTAGCATGGAATGATTTATCATTCATTTAAATTTATATTAAATTTAAAATAATTAAAATCTAAATAATTCATAAAATAGAATCACTCTAATGATTTATATAATTTAATTTAAAATAATTCATAAAAAATAAGTTCAAATGAAAGATGAATACCCATAAATTTATAAATTCAGCAACTGCATCTAAGATTAAATTTTTTTAATTAAAATTTTAATTTTTTATTAAAATTTTTTTTATAATTTTATTTTTTATAAAAAAACTAAAACCTGATACTTATCAAATGAGATGAGTAATATACATCGGATCAAATCAAATTAGACTTTTTAATAATTTGGTTACATAATGTTAATTATTTTTTTTTCTTAAAAAGTATATATTAAAATCATTTTGGGAAGGCCATTAAATAAGTTAGTAACAAAAATTTTTAAATCTCAGATATTATAAAGTTTTTTATTTTGAAAATTCCCCCTCCCTCCTTCCGTAATGATTAATAAAGTTCCACCCCACTTATACCTTTTGAAAAGCATTATCAATTAAAGCATTCCACTAATTAAAATAATTCATCAATAAAGTCATGTAAAAAGTAAAGAGATCCATACATTGGGGACCAGATCAAACAAAAGAAAAGAGTATGTATTCGATCTGCTTCACATGTTGGGAAAAGGAACTTTCTATTTGGTGCGTAAAGGAGAGGATATAGTTGGAGTATGCTCCACCGCTTTTGCTGTTATTAGCTATGTCAGATGTTCAAACTTTTTCAGTTTCTTCTGCTTAATGAATTTTTTTTTCTCTGAAAAAAACTTTATGAAAAATATTGTATAAATCACACTTACACAAATTAAAAAACACAAAATTTAGCATGTTTTTGTATAATCCTACCCCATCAACAAATCCTCTAATTAAAAAAAATAATTATATAAACACTAATTATTTTTTTCATCCTCAGTATCACTCAAACATAACTCATGAAATTTGGTATACCTCTCCATTTCGTGAGCTCTCTACATTATAATGGCTAACCAACTACTCATATATATAAGCTATGAAAATGTAATTTTTTTGGGACTTCTAATTATTAAATTTCATCATTTAAATTCTACTAAACTTTCTATTTTATTTAATCTCCTAATTCTAATTCAACTTGGACTCAAGAAAACAATTCATCATTGAAAAAATAAATCATTAATTTTTTGAGACAAAAAAAATTTAACGTAATAAGAAATCACTTAATTTAAAAGCTTAAACTCATAGGTGGAAAATTCAAAAATTGTTTTATATCTCTAATATATATTTGCACGTGAAACTATTCAATTCAAAAATTTAAGTACATAGATGATAGTCTCAAAAATAATTTTATACAAAAATAATTTTATATTTTTAACACAATGAAGCTTCTGGCTCAAAAATTATCAGCTTAAAAGATTAAAAGATGAGCTATTATATAACATAATCAATTTTTAATATTCTAGACATAATGGTCTTCTCCCAGTAGATCGTCATGTTTCACATACTATAATTATACCATCCTGTCTCTTCTTTGCAATTAGCAATGATTCTGGCATGATATATGTACGTTCTTATCATGTCCCCCTCAAGGAGACGTTCGACATTGTTATGTGATAATTAATTTGGATAACTAGAGTTGTTTATTTTCTTGGGATTAGGAACTGAACAGTTTCAGTCAGTCATATGATATGTGGATCCCATTTGAATTATGTGCTTCAAATCAACTCTTAAGGGAAAATATTTTTTTCTTGAATATCATGCATGCATATATATGTTCATCCTTCTTCTCCAGAGCCTTCTTCTTGGATTTGTTGTGGTAAGTTGAATTTGGTATTCTAATGCAGGCATTGTTGTTCCCTCTTCCATATATAGATTAACTTCTATGATTCATAATTGTGCTTCAAATCAGCTCATAGTGGAGCACTACAAAGTCTTGGCCTTTCAAAGCCTTGAAGATTTTGCTCTTTTGGATTCCTTGTCCTTTAGAATTAATGTAAGCTTAAATGGTACATTGACGGATCTCTCTTTGGAACACTGAAAGAACCATTCTTGGTAAAGAGAGGACCTGCAAATTGAACCAGATTTTGCTCTTCGAAGGGTGGTTCATCGCATCATCTCCCTAGCAATCTCAATCGAACAAGATTGATGATATGATTAGTCTCTTCCCTCATCAACTGCAGGTTCACTTATTGTTTTAGAGAGGCAATAACGAAATTTATTATTATTATTATTAGCTGATTCACTTGCTAACCAAGGTTATGACCTCTCGGCTCTCGCTGATGCTGCTTATCCTGCACCGCCGTTGGCTCTTTTCATTGTTTCTGCTTGCATTTGGCAAAGGTGGTGTTCTGAAAATTTTGAACACTCTAACCCATGATCGTGTCATAAGGACATAAACTTTGGGACATTATTAGGATGATATTTTTTTTTGTTTATTGGGAGTTTAGAGGAGTGGGGACTCCAAAGCCGCAATGGATAATATGTTTTCAACCACTGAACCAGTCTATGCTACTAGGATAAATTGTTCAATTTTCTATTGGCAATTTTTTATAAAATAAAAATCCAATGAAACAATGGTAAATAAATAAATAAGATGGTTCAATTTTTTTTTAAATAATTATCATTGAGAAAAATATAATTATTTCAATGTATGTTGTCACCTACAATGACAGACGCATCATCCTCACAAAGAAGCAGAGTTTGATCAGCAATGTATACTGAGTCATGTCCTGCGATTTGGAATGAGTCGACATAGCTGTCAAAGAATTCCTAATTTAGACAGATTACAATTATTATAATTTAATTTAAATTTCTAATTTTTGCTTCAAAAAAAAATACAAATTTCTAGTTTTAGAATAATGAGTAATATAGATAATTGATTATTGACAGAAGCCTAACGGAATGTGCTCTTTTTATCTGTTCACATCAATAATTTAAACATTGTCCACCACAGAAAAGTGAATAATTGTGGACCTGCGTGTTTGTACCTCAAATTTGTAAAGGGAAGTATGAAATATATCGTAAGACAACTTTAAGAAAACAATTAATAATACATAATGAAATTATAGAGTACTATGATTAGAAAATAAAATGGGTTAGTCTATCATATTATATATATATAAATATCATATTGAATCATTAGATTTATCTCTTAAATTGAACTATATCTCAAAATTAATACCCTCTTGATCAATCTCCTTTATAAATAAAACAAAAATGTGAAATTAAAGGAGCCATGACTCCACCAAACTTAATTTCCACAATTTCATATGTGTATAAAAGTTTCTTGGAACCATTGAAATCTTTTTCCATTGTTAATAGACCTTTGAAATCTGAAAATTTTCAATTGATTCTTGAAATTTTTATGTTTTTTCATTGTTATCATTATTTATGGCTCCCTAAAATCTAAAAATTTTGATTTAATCCTTTGATTTTTTATTAATTTTCACCATTATTCTAAGCCCTTCATTCTTCAAGTTCTAGTTCCGTCCATAAAGTTATAACAACGCAAAAGTAAACTAATTAAGATGATCCATTATTTACAAACAACTAAATCAGAATTAAATATGTCAATTATACTATTTATATTTTTAAATATAATAAAATTATGAGCTTAATGGTACTGGAACTGTCTCTAATACTAGAAGATCCCAAATTTAAATTTTAATAGGAGCTAGCGAATTGTGAACAAAAAAAAAAAAAAAACATTTTATCTTAGGAATTAGCTGTTTGAGGTAGCTTCAGTTCTTGCCTGTTAGTTGTAGCTGGTTTTGGGTTCTCTTTTCCATCTTTGGTCCATTCTGGTTCTGTGTATCTGAATTTCTTTCTTTGTGCTTTTGTTCTAGTTATTTTGATGTTTTGGTTGTTTCTTCTGAGGGTTTTTTTTCATCTCCATTAGAAGTTAGTTATCTAGGATGGGTGCAATTGGGTTCGATCTGTTCATCAAGTATTCTTTTTTTGGTGCTTTCTCCCCTTTTTCTCATTAATAAATTTATTTGCTTATATAAAAAAAAAGTTTTTGGGTTAGGGATCTTAAATTTCAGATCGGAATTAATTAATAGTTTTAGTTAACATTTTAATAAAACTAGGGTTGATTCTCTAAATGCAAGAACGTTACAAGTGAAAGATTTAACGTTACAAGTGAAAGATTTTTTCCCCCCTTTTTTTCCCTTTATTAAAAGAAAAAGAAGGGCAATCACCAAGGAATCTTGCTTTGGCTTTAATCCCATGAAAGGACGAGAATAGTGCAAGTGGAGGATCATGCATGCAAATGCATCACGTTACCAATTTCAAGCCTTGGCATGAACTCTATATAAAGGGGGCATTGCCAAGAAGTGAAAACCACACAAGCACTTGAAACCATAATATCGTCTTTTGGTTATGGCTTCTAAGCACTCTCGTCAGCTGTTAGAGATGCTCATCTTCCTCATAAGCTTTTTGGCTCTTGCTAAGCCAGCTTTAATGGCAGATTGTGTCCCGGAAAATTTTAACCGCACTTATTTTCCAGATGACTTCATTTTTGGGACGGCCACTTCTGCTTACCAGGTATAGAACTTTATTCATTGATGACCTGGGATTGTAGCAGTAGGTGCTTTCCCAACATCCGTTTCTTAACTTTTCTAAATAAAAGGATGAAGCTAGGGAAGAAAATAATGAACAAGTAGATTAATTCTCATTGTTCATCACTAACTATCTAGGTATAACTATACATTTGAATAATTGTTTAAAGTCTTATTTATGGTATTCAGATCGAAGGTGCAGCAAACATATCTGGCAAAGGACCTAGTGTTTGGGACACATTTACTCATGAGTATCCAGGTTACCATTGTGTGTGTGTGTGTGTTTTGAGATATATTTATGTGCAAAATTTTAATTATTTCTATGTAATCTTGCAGAAAGGATAAAGGATCACAGCACCGGAGATGTTGCAGTTGATTTCTATCACCGCTACAAAGTATAATAATCAAACTTCTTATTTTTCTTTTCCCATCAAATCCTTGTTCCTTGTCAACAATAAATTAAACAAAATTTGTGAAATCAATTTTGTAGGAAGATATACAAAACGTGAAGAGTATGGGCTTTAATGCTTTCAGATTCTCCATTTCCTGGCCAAGAGTTATACCTAGTAAGGACCTTATCAAAATTTGAAACTTTTCAACATGTGTTGCCATCATATGAATTTTACTACATGTTTATGATTTTCACATTTTCCGTCTTCTTAAATATTTTTCTTTTAAATATCAATATTTAGGTGGAAGAAGACGTGAAGGAGTGAACGAGGAAGGGATTAAATTCTACAACAGTGTTATCAATGAAACTATAAACCAAGGTGATAATTATTTCCTTTTCCTTGAAATGATTTAAAATAACGAGTAGAATTTTATGTCGTTAACTTTTAGAAAACATTTTCAAAATGGTAATACAACAAATTTCTAATTTCTTTTCTTGTAAAAAAATCAGGTCTTCAGCCATTTGTTACTATTTTTCATTGGGATACTCCTCAAGCCCTAGAGGACAAGTATCGTGGCTTTTTAAGCCGGAATATCGTGTAAGGATATAGCTACAAATCACATTTTCAAAATGTTACTTTTTTTAATTTTATATCAAGTTAAATCAATAATAATATCTAAGTAAACATCTTATCAAATAATTACATAAACTATGTACAGGGAAGATTATCG
This sequence comes from Hevea brasiliensis, assembly GCF_030052815.1. Lineage (NCBI taxonomy): Eukaryota > Viridiplantae > Streptophyta > Magnoliopsida > Malpighiales > Euphorbiaceae > Hevea > Hevea brasiliensis. Next base: position 21,519 of record NW_026614983.1, read on the forward strand.
TGATTATGCAGATCTCCTCTTTGAAAAATTTGGTGACAGAGTGAAGTTCTGGATGACTTTCAATGAACCATGGTCTCTTAGTGGATTCTCATATGATGATGGAGTTTTTGCTCCTGGTCGATGCTCATCTTGGGTGAATCGTCAATGTCGTGCTGGAAACTCAGCCACTGAACCTTACATAGTTGCCCATCATCTACTTCTTGCTCATTCTGCAGCTGTACAATTATATAGAGGAAAGTACAAGGTATATATATGTAAAATGAATTAAATTGTTTACTTCCCAAGTAAAAATATATGCAAAATTGAGCTTATTATATTTACTGTGTAGGAAACTCAAAATGGCCAGATCGGGATCACAATTTTTACCTTCTGGTTTGAACCTCTCTCCAATAGAGCAGAAGATATTGAAGCATCCAAAACAGCGCTTGACTTCATGTTCGGATTGTGAGTCTTTCTTCCAAAATAAGCTAGAAAAAGTAAGCATTTATTATGTAAAAAAATTTTTTTTTAATAAAAACAATTTAATTTCACATTTTCTAGGTGGATGGATCCTCTGACCTATGGTCGATATCCAAGGATTGTGCGAGATTTAGCTGGAGATAGATTGCTCAATTTTACTGAGGAAGAAACTCATTTGCTTAGAGGATCATATGATTTTCTTGGGTTACAATACTACACATCATATTATGCAAAGCCAAATGCTCCAGTTGATCCAGATCATATTAGATATAAAACTGATAATCACATTACTGAAACTCGTAAGTTTATATATAAAAATAATAAATAGAAGGTTTAAAGAAAATAATTATTTAACATGTTATTCATTGATAAGTTTTTCTTTATAAAAGAAGTTTAAATGATTTTTTTTTTATTTACTTTGCAGCTTATGATTATGATGGTAATCTCATTGGTCCACAGGTTAGTATGTAAGAAAATGAATTAATAAAAATATGATACAAAGAGAATTCAACATTTATGGATATATCAATAATATATAAATTAAAAATTGCAGGCTTATTCGTCTTGGTTTTACATTTTCCCGAAAGGTATCCGACATCTTTTAAACTATACCAAAGATACATACAATGATCCAGTAATTTATATTACTGAGAATGGTAAGCGGTTGATGTCTTTCTCACGTAAAAATGCTACATAGTCAATTACAATTATGTTTTGGCCTAATTTATTAATTTGAGTTTCTGTATACTATTTTAGGAGTTGACAATTTGAACACTGAAATTGACAAAGCTGGTGAAGAGAACATAACTGCAGCACTTAAAGATGAATTCAGGATAGATTATTATAGAAAACATATGTGGAATGCTTTAGGGTCCCTCAAGTAAGTCAAATCTTTAAAATACTAATGTAGAAATTTTTGTTGGTTCTTAATTGATTTTTCTAATGATTGTTGGTTTTGGCAGGGATTACCATGTTAATCTCAAAGGTTACTTTGCATGGTCATATCTGGACAACTTCGAATGGAATATTGGTTATACTTCAAGGTTTGGTTTGTACTATGTAGACTACCACAACAACCTGACAAGAATCCGCAAAAATTCAGCTGACTTTTTCGAGAAATTCCTGAATCCACTAAATACTTCAGAAAATATCGCCCAGATTACTTCAGAGTATTCAAGGAAGATTGGGAAATTCTACGTAATGTAGCCTGTGTTGTGCCTTGTAAAGGTGCCATATCAATCTGTGTTGCAATTAAATAATATCATCACTGGGCTACTCCTAAGCTCCTGTGATGCTGTGTGTCCCCTACGAGAGTTCCAAGCATGACTTGTTGTATTGCTATTCTATCTTTGAAATAAATGTATTTTCCTTTTGAGTTGTGTTGTATTGCTCTTGACGTGTAATTGCATTGGTTGGCTTTAAGAGTATATAGACTTTTAAGAATATATCATATCATATGACAATTCCAATTAATATTATTTTACAATATTTAAACTAAGAAATTTCAAAAAAAAAAAAAACTTAAAGTTTGAAAGAAATTAAAAATTATATTTGCTTAATGTTAATAAATTATATTATTTTCATATTTAGCAAAAATCTTTAAACATTAAAATTGAATAATCATTTGCACAATGCACAGATAAAGATTAATTATTATAATTTCAAATCATATCTGTAGAGATTTTAAGTTAATATAATTAAAATTTTGTACAATCATATTGAAAAGTTAAATACAAGAAATCAACAATGGAATACCGAATACCTACATAAGAACTAATATTTGGGATGTGAGCAAACATAGGCCAATACATTCCACATGGGGTGAAGTAAGATTTAATACTAATGTCAATTGGTTAGTTTTAACATGTAGCAATTGTTTATCGAAGTTTAAGCAAGTCCATATTTCATACTTCATAGATTTTAGCCTCTAGTCTAATTATTTATTTCACCCTTAAATTCAAAATTCTAATATGGTATCAAACAGATCAGGTCTGATTTCAATTCCATTTTTTGATGTTGTTGCTATATTTTAGTTTCGAGCTTGTCTGAATATTCAGTTACGGTGAGATCCATTTCGTACCGAATCAATTTATTTTACTATTTTAATTTGATTTTGATTCTTAATTAAAAATTGATTTTATATAATTTTTTTTTTATCATTTTTTAGATGTATTATATATTTTCAGGATAATTATATATATTTATATACAATTAGAAATATATATATATATATATATATATATATATGCTTTCTTGATAAATTTAGTTAAAAATATATTAAATTATTTTACAATATTTAATTATAATAAATATAATATATTATATAATATGTTTTCTAATTCTTAATTTTTTTGATAAGCTTCTAATTCTTAATTATATATGTACAATTATATAATTAAAAAATAGATAAAATGTGTTTATATTATGTAATTATATTAGCAGATAATTTTAAAGTTTAAATGGTAATTTAAGTTTGACTTTTCGTGACACAAATTGAATAAAATTATTTTAAAAATTAAAATTGAAATTAAAATCGAGATAAAATTAAACCGAAGTCAAAAATTAAAAATTGAATCGAATTAATATCAAACTTGTGACGCTCCCTTACCCGTCTACCATATAGCCGAGCAAGAAGTGCCACATTCGGTGCCGGAGCACCCTATCTTGTTTTATCATATCTATTGTAAACTTTTTATGTCATTTAAAACATGTATTCTATGTGTAGAAATTTTTTTTTTTTTTATATCTTATTTCTGTGGAGACCCGGACAGAGCCTCCCTTATTTTATTAGCATCTGGCGGATTCCACTAATCACCTGTTAACATGTTCATATTCATTTTACACATTTCCATATCATATTCTCATGTATCATATCATTTACAATTATTTATGAGATCTCAAAATGAAGTATTATCTATTGCATTCATATAGAAATTCATAGATAATAAATTACAAGTTTTCATTTCAATCTCAAAGTTTAATTACAGGTCTAAAATGAAATACATCATGACTAAACATAATGAACCAAAATACTAGTCTATACATGGGCCCTACCAAAATACAAAAGACTGGTGAGGTGACTCTGATCGGTGGCAGATCTGGTCGGAACTCTGTCCGAATACTACTGTGGCGGCTGCTGATCTTCAGTACCTACGCGATGGAAAACCAACGCGCTAAGCATAACGCTTAGTGGTGCATAATTTATAATAACAATAATTAAACAATTGAATTAATATTTACAAATCATAAATTTTGGGTCTTTTACATTTTTTTTTATTACGCTTTGGAATCAATTAAAATTATTGAGATCTTTCCTATTTACTTATTGTATATTCAGTATTAATTAATTATTATCAATGCCCAAGAAACCTATAACAAATTATAAAAGCTGGATACACGGGAGTATATGGGTTAGACAGCCATATGTCTACCTCAGATACATCATCAGCACGAGGCCACTGTCGCACGAGACCATTGTCGGGCTTGTAAAGCCGTAAATAAAGTAGGCACAATGGCGATAAGTAGGCATATAGCCTATAGAACAATCATATCGGACATATATTATCAGTTCATGATTTGCTCAGTAGCGATCGCTATCTGTGGTCCCTAATTGGTATACCAATTTATCCAAACTAAATAAATAAGTCTAGGTATACTATGGGCAATTAAACATTTTTAATTATTTTAGCACTATTCACTGTTACTATTTTCTAGTACTGTTCATTGGTACCATTAATTTCATATTAATGAGACATTAGTCCCAATTTACATATTCATATCATTTTTAATATTTAATTATCCTTATGAGTATTTTAATTATCATATATAGCATTTTTCCCATGAACCTTTCTTTAGGTTCATGTTGATGTGTTATCTTTATCTAGGAATTTGACTAGGTTAGGATGTCTATTTAGTCACACTTCCTTCATAACAATTGTTCCTCTATGTTTAAACTTGAATTTCAGTTTTTGAATCACTGAATTTGGAGTTATAGAACTCAAGTTATGGTTAAAATACCATAACTGGTCCCTTTGCCTCTAAGCTGTCCAGAATTTACAATTTCTAGTCAATAAACTTTGACCAGTCATTTGATCATTTTATTGTCATTTTTAGCTTAGGTTCCTTCACAAGATATGTTCCTCTATGTCTTAGGGACTCCCAGGTACAATTTCATAATTTTTCAAGCTTGGTATAGTGAGTTATGGTCAATGTATTAACCTGGACTCTCAATCCTATAAGGGCAAAAATCAACTTCAGGGCAGTATGTTTGACTCTCTTTTTAGGGTCTTTACACTTAGAATTTGGCAAAGCTGTCTAAATCAATGTTGTAGCCCTAAGTATCATGTTTCTAGATCATATTGGCAAATCTCAAATGGAATTTCCTAGTGAGAGTTATGACCAAATGAACACACAGGTATCAAATGGCATTCTGGGTTCAACTTAACATTTTCTAGATTTCAATTCCTAACTTTGGCTAATATTTTCCCTAGGATGCAATGGTTTCTAGAGCTTGGTAAAAACATAAAAATTGTAGTGCTATGCCTTATAAAACTTTTGGCACTAGTTTCACTCAATTTGCAGCTTTGAAGACCAAGTTATGGCATTTTTGCCAAAACTGGTCAAGCATACCAAAGGAACAGTATTTTGGGACATTTTCTGGGTTGGCAGTTTCAGTGACCCAACTTATGCTAACAATTTGAATTAGTTAAAGGAAAAACTGGGTTAAGTGGTCTTCATGAAAAGTGTAGCCCTATGTCTAAACTTTCCATGGCTAAACTTTTAGGTCATTTGGACCAATATAGAGAGAGTTATGACCAAATGAATATGTACTGTTCATTTGGTCATTTTCTGGGTTGGCAGTTTCAGTGACCCAACTTGTGCTAATAATTTGAATTGGTTAAAGGAAAAACTAGGTTAAGTGGTCTTCATGAAAAGTGTAGCTCTATGTCTAAACTTTCCATGGGTAAAATTTTAGATCATTTGGACCAGTATAGAGAGAGTTATAACCAAATGAACACATACTGTTCATTTGGTCATTTTCTGGGTTGGCAGTTTCAGTGACCCAACTTGTGCTAACAATTTGAATTTGTTAAAGGCAAAAATGGGTTAAGTGGTCTTCATGAAAAGTGTAGCCCTATGTCTAAACTTTCCATGGGTAAAATTTTAGGTCATTTGGATCATTATAGACAGAGTTATGACCAAATGAACACGTACTGTTCATTTGGTCATTTTCTGGGTTGGGTGCAGGGAAATCCGAATTTGGGCAGTATTTAGCTCAAGTTTTGGATAGAATTTGGGCATGGTTTCTTCATGGAAAATGGGCTATTTTGGGTCTAGTTTCACCTCCAATTGGCCTCATACCAATTGGGGTCACACAATTTTATTTATGGCCTAAAATGGACACTGCCCTCAACAACACAACCTGCAGAAAATTAACACTTCCAAAACTCAATCTCCTCCAACTTCCTTACTTCAATTTGCATGCAATACACTTCTATAAGCAACAATCTCATCCCAATTAGGTCAAATTTCAAGCATTTACACAAAATCTCCAAGTCATGTACACAAACCCTAATTTCCAAGTTTCAAACTCAATCAATTCAATCCCTTTTCACTTCTCATACATATAATCATATCAATCATCATCTCTAAACTCATTTACATTATTTGAAATAAAGCCCAATACATTTCATGGCTGCCAAAATTTGGGGACATCATGGGTCTATGAATTTCTTGTTAATTTCTTGAAATTTCCACTTATCTCAAGTCACTTTCAAGTATTAAAAGAAGAAGGAAGGGAGAAAAGCACTAACCATTTTGGGGGTCTTACCAAACTTCAATTTCTCTTCTTCAAATGGGTATCTAAAGCTTCCTTAGGGTGTAGGGAGTAATTTTTGTAAAGGGAGCTATGAGTTTTGGTGTGTGGAAGCTTGGAAAATCAAGCTTGAAAGCTTGACAAAAATAGTGGAGAGGGAGCACAAGGGTGGACGGCAAGAGAGAGGGAGAGTGGGGAAGAAGATGGAGAGAAAAGTAGGTGGGTTTTGTCTCTTGTGCTTTATATATTTATTTTTTTATTGTACTTAATTTTGTTTTAAATTTTCACAAGCTTATTTTTTTCTTTTCTTTAAATGCCATAAGTCTTTTTATTTTCCTTTCTTTTCTTTTCTTTCCTTTTCTTTTCTTGCTCTTTCCATTTTCCAAATTCAAATTCATATAATTAATTTATGTTAATTATTCTATTTCCAAATTTTAATTTGACATTTAAGTCAAAATTTACCTCTAGGGGTAAAATGACTAAAATGCCTTTCATGGTGCTCATCGGATTATTTTTATTTTTTTATACCAATTAATAAATTCTCTAAATTTTATTTTATTTCTCAAAATTTTTCCTATATTTTTTTTTAATATTTATTTCATTAATTTATGCCTCCTCACTATAGCTTAAGTGTAGTTCCAGACATCCTAACTGTCCGAACAGACATTAATCGTCGGAACAGTAAAATGTACGGACTACCTACGGTGAGGTCGTTACAAAACTATTAAAAAATAAAATCCAATCGTACACCCTTAGGACTTAGAGTTGGCAATCCGTGCTACCATTGATCAATTATTGGTATGAAAAGATTATTTTCTCTTAATAAAATTTATGATTTTTAAAAAAATTGATATGAAAAATCCAATTTATTTTTTTAAATAAAAAAAAGTTCAAGAAGGTTTTTGATGAGATAAAATAATTGCTGAAATGAATTCAAATCAGCTCTTTAACTTTTCTATAATGTTAAAATAAATCCATTTTGACCTTTTAGGTTAAATAAACCCAAAAGTTTTTGTTTAGATTCAAATAAACTCACTTTTTGTCAAAAATATTAAAATAATTTTCAATTTTTATTGATAAAATATTAATTTTTATATTTTAAATATTAAAATTTATTTATTATTTTTAATTAAAATAAAAAAAAAATTGATAACACAACCAAACTCCAAAAATCAAAGAATCCCACGATCCATCTCAATGAATCCTAAGACCCACAAGCTCAATCAGCATCCATGGCTCCACCATATCTGTTCCATTTTTTTATTAGCTTTTTTTTTTTTTTTTTTACCATTTTCCATTTCAAAGCCTCATATTCTTGTTCCTTTTCATCATAGTCATCGAAAAATACCTTAAAATCAATTTTGAAAAACAAAAGGGTTCTCCAATTTTGGCGATCTAGAATTGCTCAAGTGGAAGAAGTATAAAAAGCTTGATTTTAGTGCTGAACTTGTAAAGGGTATCATGGGGGAGCACTGCACCAAAAGAATTGGTGCTTCTATTTCTTGTTCTCACAGCTTCGACAAGGATTAAAACATTCACTATAAAAAAAAATAGATTTGTAATCTAATTTTTGCAACTGACTGAATCTGTTTTTCTACCGAAATATATAATCTGGGACATTATCAATCTTAGAAAAGTTTTCTTGGAATTGCGAATTTTGAAGCTTTGAGATTTTCAGCTCCAAATATGATATTAATTTACGATTTCCTTCTTCTAATCGTAGTGTTACCTTTTGGTCATTTTCCTTTTGCTAAGTCGTGGGGGATTATTTATTCGAATGAGTAACTTGAAAAGAATTTAGGAAAATTTTTAAATAGATTCAGTTTATCATATCAATTAAAGCAATCTCATCATTTTATGATAATATAATCATAATGAAATATAAAATTTATTTTTTAATTATTCTTAAATTATGAATAATATGAAATGATTTATTTATTATTTTTTTTCAGATTGATTTTGCAAGTTATCCTTAATTGAATCCTTGATTTAGCAGGCCATTTTGTCCCCAGTTGTCTACGCATAGTCACACCCCATTACAGAAAGGTGATCGAACTTTGGAGTGCCAATTTTTTATTTGGTGTGTTAAACTCTCAAACCAGTTCCTGGGAACAAATTGGCTAGAGTGCTTCTGGTAATGAAGTAATAACAAGTAAGAGTATCTTTGGTCTTGGTATTTAAATCTGCTTTTTCAAAAATATTTTTTAAAATATTATTGAAAATTCATTGAAAAAGCTATTTAATTATTTTTAAAATTTCACTATAACAAATCTTATAATTAGTAATAAAATTTTGCTACTTATAAAACTAACATATGGCAGAGGCAGAAACATAAATAATTGCTGGTAATGATACATATAAAAAATATGAGTGCAATTATTGAAAATCAATAATTATTGCTACTAATAATATTTTTTTTACAATAATTATAATTTAGTTATAAAATACCTATAGCCACAATTTTATAACAGTAATTCATATATTGCTGTCTTCAATTTATGAAAACAAATTTTATATATACTTTTAATAATATTAAAAATTTTTATTGTTACATATAATTTTTTATAGTGTTTTTATAATTAAAATATGTTAAATTTAATATAAAATAATTTTTAATGACACCTAATAACATATTTAAGATAAAAAGTTTTTATAACAATAGTTAAAACAATAATATCAAACAAACCTTGAATTAAATTATGCAAATATGACCTCTCATTTGAGGAAGCAAATCCCTGGTCTCACCATGTTTTTTTTTTTTTTAATCATAGATATTTTCGAGATTTTTTTTAAATGGAAAAATGAATCTCTACATAAATATAATCCAACTATTGGAATCAAATAATTATGCATAAAGTCCAATGTTTATAAATATTCCCCATCATAATCATAGTGCTAGTGCTACACTATAGCTTATTCCAATCTGTAAATAGACCAATGAATGAAATAACAATTTGGAACTAGCTTAGTTAATTTCTCCAGTAATTTTAATGGTGCATTCCCTTTCATTGTTTTCATGCATTTTAAAATAAACTTGAAATGCTCTTTGTGAAGTTAAATCTTGACCGTTAAAAAAAATCTCATTTTTTGAGATCATTTTTCATAACAAAAGATATAAACAAAAATAAAGAAGATAAAATATAAAGAAATAATTAAATATATTCATTAGAGAGTATTAAAATTAAATTTCACATGTTTTAATCATAAAACTTAATAATAATAATAATAATTTATTTTTTTTTTCTAAACTATTTTTTTAACATTTAAAATAATGTTATTGTTAAAAAATGTTTTTCTAGCTCTAAAACCTCAATGTCAAATGGGCATACACTTACAAAGCTGTGTTTGAAGCTTGATTCAAATCTCTCGGTTCACAATTCTCATTGATTTTATTTATCCTGAGTCACCTTCGGAGTAGATTTCAATATAATTATGATTTCGTGTAGGGATCTTATGTGGAATAACAATTTAATTAAAGAAAGCCTATTCAAATTGAATTAAGAGTTTAAAATTAAATAGGAAGATAAAAATTATACTAGAAAGAATTAAATAATAATAATAATAATAATAATAATAATAATAATAATAATAATAATAATAATAATAAAAGGCCAAAGTGGATGGTAAATCCAACTTAAAGTTGGAGTAGGATATTTTGTCCAATTTGGACTTGGATTGTGTACAGAGTCCATCTTGTTGTCATTATAATTAAATGGTAGACGATTCTCCAATAAATGAGTTGCAGCCAAAGCAGTGCCTGGCCATAAAGTGAGTAAAACGAATGGTGCACTGAAGTTGAGTTGCAAGGCCACCAAATTGTGAGAGTTGAGTGTGTGCAGTGTGACGCATTATTTGTGAGTGACTTTGAGGAAGAAATATAATTTTGTGCCTGTAATTATTTTATCTTATTAGTGGATTTATTAGTGGAGTAGATTAGTTTTTAAAAAAAAATTTTTTATTAAATAATTCAATTTAATATAAATTTAGCATATTTCAGGGTTGTTTGATTCACCCGTTGAGTGTAGCTGATAGTAGATAGATATTTAAATAGGTGAATTAAAATGTTTGATAACTTAAAAAAAATGAAGCTGATAGCTGATGGGTGGTTGATATGGTATCCATCAGCTGCAGTTTGTATCAACTCTATTTTTAGAGCTATTTATCATCAACTGATAACTGATTTGATTTGATTTTTTATATATTTATTTTTGTTGGGAATATACAAGTGTGGAATTTTCACATCAGAAAAAAATGGGATGAGTGAGAGACATATAAATGAGAATTACCCATAAACTCATTACCTTAATATTTTTATTTTGGGTTAGATATGGTATCAAACTCAAGAATGCATTCTTTCACAAGGCCCATTAAAAAAGAATTTTCCCTAAGCGCTTTGGATTCTCTAACAATTTTTAGTGCTTTGCAATCTGAAAGTTTTCACTTGATTCTTGAAATTTTTATGTTTTTCTCATTGGTATCATTATTTGCAGCCTAAAATCTGAAAAAAAAAAATTTCATTCTCTGTTGACAAAGAAAAAAAAAAAAAGCTACCCATCATCCACCACAGAAAATTTCACCACCTGATCCTTAACCTTTACCTCAAAGCAGTCGATCGAACTGATAACATACAAATTACCAAAGCAAAATAGCGCACAAAAAGTAGACAAATTCCGAAAGGCTACAGGTGCCTATTCTAAGTTGCATTCACAATGCTACGATACAGCTAGCGAACTTCATTTAGAAGACTGCCAACCTCTACCACCTGCAAAACGACCACGTTCTCGATGATGATATGGTTTCCTTCCGTGGCATGGATGGGCAACCAAATTAAATTGTTGGGCTGGTTGATCGTTTTCAGGAGTAACACCACAACTGGTTCGATATGTAGTCCGCTGAACATCATTCCTTGGCCTTCCACATTGGTACTCATTGTTGGGTGAGCAGGTTAAATCTGGAAGCCCATCCCAATTGCTGGTCAATTAAAGCATTTTTGACCAATAACCCCATGCCAAGGTGAAGGTCCAGCATCAATATTCATCTACCCACACCATTAAGAAGTGACCCTTGATTGGGATTGAACTGTAGCAGAAATGGCATTTGAAAGGGATAGTACAGTGTTTATACTGTTTACTCTATGATATATTATTAGCTGGAAATCCAATAGAAATGGCTGCATTATGTGATTGCCTAGAAGGCAGCCTATCTACTCTCCATCTGAAGGTGGGAAAACACCAGATGGTGGTGCCATTTGTGAAAATGGTGGAAGAAAAAAGCCACTTCCACTATGAAAATCCTGTCATCGTGTGAATTGTTTCAGGTGAAGGTGCTGCCTTGTGATGCGTGTAGAAGCAGTCAATTCAGAGATCGTGCTCTGGTGGTTGATGATTTGATTGTTCCTGGCGGCACTCTGCACGCGCGATGCTATGATTTTTGTTGCGCGGATACGCTATTATGTTTATTGTTTCCTGCTTGGTTTTCTGTTTTCTTTTTTTAAAGCAATGGCTAAAATTTTATTAAGAAAAGATCAAAGAAAACATACAGTTATCATAGCTTTGCTAGCTTTGAGGGGGGTTTTTTGCATCTTTTATTGGTTTTAGTTTAGGTGGGCGTGTTTGGAGAGGTCCTATTGGTCTTGGAACTGACCCACACCAATGTTCTGATTTAGTGGTGACTGACCCACACCCACCAATGTTTGCAGCTCTGAAGGAGTATTATTCCTATCTCTTCAATCTTGAAGTTTTAGTTCTGTCTATGAAGATAAACAACGCAAATGCAAACTAATTGGATGCCATTATAGAGAATTAACCCCATCAGTGTTCCATTTAATGCAATGAAGAGAAGGTGGGGACCTGCTTATATAAAAAAAAGAACGTGGGGACCATGATATCTGACTCTTACTATTCTTCTTGTAAACCCTAAGTTTGATACAATCCGAATCATGACATAGTTGCAAACCTGCGTATGAGGGTGCTTGCTTTTCATCCGCATTGCCGTTTTATGAAAGATAATCCCACAAAGAGTCAAAGAACAAGCCTGAGAATTTTTAAAAAAGATTTCATTCCATAATAGCCAAATAGACAATAACACTCTAAAGAATAAGCACATCATAAATTGAGATTGCATCTCCCCTTTCGCTAAAAGCTTCCATTACAAAATAGTGATCCAGTATCAAAAGGCATGCACCAACATACCTTCCACCACTTGAGGGGAAAAAACTCCAGATTTTCCAAAAGAAGGGACTTTGCAGTAGAAGGTTGCTCGACTCCCCAAAAGCACCACAGAGAGGTATTTATTTTCTGAAATAGGAAGAAGACCAATACAAAAGAGCCTATCACGAACTAGGATACACTCCATTCAAGCAAACCATGTGACGAGTTCAACTTTGTGATGAGCCAAATTGAACCATACAAATGTACCATTAACTCTGTGGATGTTACCAAATTCTCTTAGCAACAGTTGGCCTAGTGAACTAACAGTGAATATACCTTTAGGATGAGGTTTCGAAATAACCCTATCATTCATTAAAGGGGATAGAGTGGTGTTCAGAGTTAAATCTTTCGGATTCAAAAATTGTTGAAGATTTCTCCCTTAAGATTCCTATTCCAAGTTAAGTTCCACTCCCATTTGTGATCATTCCCTAGCCACACATCTGAAATCGTTGCATCTTGATCAACTGTCAATCTAAATAAATTAGGAAAAAACCGCTTTAATGTTCCTTACATAGGCCTCCAATTGCTCTAATGCGCAAAGGGTATAAAGAGATGGGTTAACTTGAAGCTTCATAGACCTTTGACAAGCTGGTTAGCACCCACCTCCAATTGTGTCAAATGGAACACAGATGGTTACACGCTAGGTACATTGGGTAGAGGTGGCATCGGGGGCATTCTTCGTGATTGTGATGGTATTGTACTTTTTCTGTTCTCTTGCCCTGTGGAGATCGTTGATTCTAATGAAGGGAGTTCCTTATTGTTCATAAAGCCATGCTTATCTCCACTTAACAACTCCCTTTTCTCTCACACTACCATGAGAAAATATTTGAGACCGATTCCAACAATGTGCTCTCCTCGCTCAACGGTGCATCAGAGGGACCATGGAGATTGACTAAATGGCTCAATGGAATCTTCAACTTTGTCTCACTTTTCCCACGTGTTAGCTTTAGGCACATTCTGCATGAAGCTAACCATTTTGCAGACCAGCTAGCAAGGTCTGGTTGTAGTCGTTTTCATGATTTCTTCGCTCCTTTATAGGTTGTTTGTTTTGCATCTTATCTCCTTTGTTTTGCGCCCTGTATCTCTCCTAGTAGGGTTTTTTCATTAGCTAGGCGGTTAGTTTGATAGGCGAATGTATTGAGGATGCTCTACTGACATTGGGTTCTGCTTTAAATGGTTTTTCCCCAATACTTCATTTATTTTAATTTATTAAAACTCCTATGCTTGTAAAAAAAAGGGCTAATCAGATAGCCACACATCATACCAAAATAAAAAAAACCTTTTCATTACCAACATTTGAAGCTATATTGGCAAAAGTAAGAGATGATGTCTATAATGTGAAATATTTAAATTTTTTATTTTTATCATATATTCAATAATTTTTTTATAATATTAACATCCTAAAAAAACTTTTTTAACTATATGGTATTTTTTAAATATGTAGTATTGATTCCTTCAAAATATATAAACAATAAATATAATTAATTATTATTTAGATACATATTATATATAAAATTAATTCAGTACCGGAGCTAAAAAATTTATTTAGTTGGGATTATTTATTTAATTAGTTAATTTTAAGTGTGTGTATATATATACATTTTTAATTACTATTAAAATTTAAAATAATTATAAATCTCTGAATATAGATGAATTTATCCATGCTAAATTTTTCCCTATTATCAATAAAAATTTTGCTTATAAAAAAAAGGATTTGCACCACATTATTTGGTATCTTGAAAATTAACAGATAATAAAGTGGCAATGAAGAGATGTAAGATTTTATAAGCACTTGACAACCTAATTGAGAAAGAATTTTTCCCTTCTAGAAAGCCATTTTCTTCTCAACCTTTTGGTATTATCGACCGCCAAGTTGAGAAGCGCTTTGGGCTTGAACCCAAAGGCAGACTTAAGATAAGAGAATGATAAGGAGCTATATCTACACGTTGCATGGGCTGCAACCTCTGCAGCCTCCTTGACCAGCAATTAAGAAACATTTAATTCCAACAAGCACACTCTTGTGAAGGTTAAACCTACGACCAGAAAGAAAAGAGAAACCTTTAAATAATTTGATGATGTTAAGAATAGAGTCCTCATTTGGCTGTGAGAAGATTAGAGTGTCATCGGCATACTGCATGTGGAAGATTTTTGGACCTTCCGTGGATGCTAAAACTCTTAGAACAAGTTCCGGCTAAAGGCTTTAGACATAAAGGCACTCAATGGTTCAACTGCTAGAATGAAAAGAAAAGGAGAAAGAGGGTCTCCTTGCCTGAGTCCCTCGTATAATCTTAACTCCTTCGCGGGCGATCCTTTGATAATGACACTTGTTGTAGCTCCACTTATACATTCCATGATCCATTTTCTCCAAGCGACACCAAAGTCCATAATTCCATTACATTATCTAAGTGTTACCACTTAATAGTGTCAAAAGCCTTTTCGAAATCCACTTTCAGTAATTATATATATATATATATATATATATATATTCTGAATAAGGGGTTATTGCTGAGAGTGAATTGGCATTTTTAATTATTTTTTATGAACTTGAATGCCTCGACTTCACCTCCTAAAAACCAAATTATATATATACTAGTTATATTTTATTATGAATACAATAAAAGAATTTTTGTCGAGATTTTTTTTTGTATCATTGGAACGAGAATCTTAAGTTTTCTGATTAGAATTAATTAATATTTTTTGCTGACAATATTGTAATAAAACTAGTGTTGATTCTCCATATGTAAGAACGTTGCATGTAAAAAAAAATATTAATAAACAAAAAACAAATTCCCCCTTTTTTAAAAGAAAAAATGGGGCATTCTCCATGAAATCTTGGTTTGGCTTTAATTAATGAGACGACACGAATAGGGCAAGTGGAGGATGAAGAATGCAAATGCATCACGTTACCCATTGCAAGCCTTGTCATGAACTCTATATAAAGGGGGCATTACCAAGAAGTGAAAACCACACAAGCAGTTGAAACCATAATATCGTCTTTTGGTTATGGCTTCTAAGCACTCTCTTCAGCTGTTAGGGATGCTCATCGTCTTCCTTATAAGCTTGCTGGCTCTTGCTAAGCCAGCATTAATGGCAGATCATGATGATGAAGTCCCAACAGATTTTAACCGTACTTATTTTCCAGATGACTTCATTTTTGGGACTGCCACTTCTGCTTACCAGGTATAAACCTTTATTCATTGGTGACCTGGGATTGTAGCAGTATGTGCTTTCTCAACATCCATTTCTAAATAAGATTCAATCTCATGTTTTCCCTTCTCTAAGTACTAACTAAAATGATGAAGCTAGGGAAAAAAAAAAAAAAAAAACCCTAACGAACAAGTTGATTAATTCTGAGTGTTTCTTGACTAACTATTTATGTATAATAATATATATAAATAATTGTTTCACAATTTGTTTATGTATTCAGATAGAAGGTGCAGCAAACAGATCAGGCAGAGGACCAAGTGTCTGGGACACATTTACTCATAAGTATCCAGGTTACCTTTGTGTGTGTGCGTGTGTCTTTGTTGATGCTATATTTATATGCAAAATGCTAATTATTTCTTTGCAATCTTGTAGAAAGGATAAAGGATCGCAGCAATGGAGATGTTGCAGTTGATTTCTATCACCGCTACAAAGTATAATAATTAAAATTTTTATTTTTCATTTCCCTTAAAATCATTGTTCATTGTCAACAATAAATTAAACGAAAATTTTGAAATCAATGTTGTAGGAAGATATAAAAAACGTGAAGGGTATGGGTTTCAATGCTTTCAGATTCTCTATTTCCTGGCCAAGAGTTATACCTAGTAAGTAGTTTATCAAAGTTTTAAACTTTTGAACATATGTTGGCATCATATGAATTTTGCTAAATTACATATTTATTATTTTCTACTTTTCCCTCTTATTTATTTATTTTTTGAGTTTGATTATTGAGGTGGAAGGAGAAGTGAAGGAGTAAACGAAAAAGGGATTGAATTCTACAACAATGTCATCAATGAAACTATAAACCAAGGTGATAATTATTTCTTATTTCTTTGAAGGATTTAAAATAGTGAATAGAAATTTTATTCATTAAAATTTAGAAAACATGTTCAAAATGGTAATGAGGCAATGTGCCTACTATTTTTTTTTTAATTTTTTTTTCATTTAAAAAGCATAAAACACCAAGCTGTATTTATTTGAAAACCTGAACAAAAACAATTAATTATATTAACTATCTTATATTTCTTCTATTTTCTTAATTTTCTTTTTATCAAGGGAAAGAAAGAACTTCATCTTCTAGTTCCTTAAAGAAGTTAAAATTACATCAAATTTCTAATTTCTTTTTGTTGTAAAAAATTCAGGCCTTCAGCCTTTTGTTACTATTTTTCATTGGGATACTCCTCAAGCTTTAGAGGACAAATATGGTGGCTTTTTAAGCCGTAATATCGTGTAAGTACATAGCTACAAAATAAATCACATTTTCAAAATATTAAAGTTTTATACTTTCATATCAATTTCAATCAATAATAATATATAAGTAAAAAGACATCTTATCAAATAATTATATAAAATATGGACAGGGAAGATTATCGTGAATATGCAGATCTTCTCTTTGAAAGATTTGGTGATCGAGTGAAATTTTGGATGACTTTCAATGAACCATGGTCTCTTAGTGGATTCTCCTATGATTATGGAGTTTTTGCTCCTGGTCGATGCTCATCTTGGGTGAATCCTCAATGTCGTCCGAAACTCACCACCGAACCTTATATAGTTGCCCATCATTTACTTCTTGCTCATTCTGCAAATTGCATGTACAAGTGTATAGAGGAAAGTACAAGGTATATATATATGTAAAATGAATTAAATTTTTATTTCTCAAGTAAAAATATTTGTAAATTTGAACTTCTTATTATGTTTACTATGCAGAAAACTCAAAATGGCCAAATTGGGATCACACTTTTTACCTTCTGGTATGAACCTCTCGCCAAGAGAAAAGAAGATATCGATGCATCCAAAACAGCCCTCGATTTTATGTTTGGATTGTGAGTCTTTCTTCTAAGCTACTTCAATTGAGCCTTTATTATGCAAAAGTCTTTATTTAATAAAGACAATTTTAATTCATATTTCCTAGGTGGATGGATCCTATAACCTATGGTCAATATCCAAGGACTGTGCAAGATTTAGTTGCAGATAGATTGCTCAATTTCACTGTCAAAGAAAGTCAATTGCTTAAAGGATCATATGATTTTCTTGGGCTACAATACTACACTTCATATTACGCAAAGCCAAATGGTTCAATTGATCCAGATCATATTAGATACAAAACTGACAATCGCATTACTGAAACTCGTAAGTTTATATATATTAAGGGTGTAAGGGGTTGGCCTGGCTAGGTGTAGTTGGACTTGCCCATGTTAAATTTTTTCTAGTTTAATTTCAATAAAATTACTGCTTATTAAAAAAATAGAAGGTTTAAATAGAAGAATTATCTTTACAAGTTTTTTTAAAAAATCAATATATTTAATTCAATGATATCCAATAAAGTGTGAAATTATATATAACATGTCGTTCATTGATAAGTTTTTCTTTATATAAAAGAAGTTTAATTGATAAACTTTTTTTTTTTTTTTACTTTACAGCTTATGATTATTATGGTAATCTCATTGGTCCCCAGGTTAGTATGTAAGAAAATGGATAGATAAAAATATAACAAAAAAAAGAATTAGAAATTTATGGACATATCACTAATTATATATAAATTGAAATTTGCAGGCTTATTCATCTTGGTTTTACATTTTTCCGAAAGGTATCAGACATCTTTTGAACTATACCAAAGATAAATACAATGATCCAGTAATTTATATTACTGAAAATGGTAAGCAGTTGATATCTTTTTCATGTAAAAATGCTACCCAGTCAATTCAATTATATTTCGGCCTAATTTATTTGAGTTTCTATATATGATTTTAGGAGTTGACAATTTTAATAATGAAACTGAATCTATTGAGGAAGCACTTAATGATCAATTCAGGATAGACTATTATAAAGAACACATGTGGCACGCTCTAAGATCCCTCAAGTAAGTCAAATTTCTGATATACTAATTAATATAGAGATTTTTGTTAATCCTTGATTAATTTTCCTAATGATTGTTGGTTTTGGCAGGGATTACCATGTTAATATCAAAGGTTACTTTGCATGGTCATATCTGGACAACTTCGAATGGAATATTGGTTATACTTCAAGGTTTGGTTTGTACTATGTAGACTACAAGAACAACCTGACAAGAACCCGCAAAAATTCAGCTGACTTTTTCGAGAAATTCCTGAATCCACTAAATACTTTAGAAAATATTGCCCAGATTACTTCAGGGTATTCAAGGAAACTTGGGAAATTCTACATAATGTAGCCTGTGTTGTGCCTTGTAAGGGTGCCATTTCAACCTGTATTGCAATTAAATAATCATCACTGGGCTACTCCTTAGCTCCTGTGACGTTACTTGTGTTCTATATATTAAATATTTGGTGATATTTTGTCCCCTACGAGAATCCAAGCATGACTTGTTGTATTGTAATTCTATCTTCTTCTTTTTTTTTTTTATTTTTTTTTTTTTTTTAAAAAAAAAATCAGCAGACAAAAAAATCTTTATCATCAATTATAAATAATATGAATGCATAAACTAAGCCTAAGTGAAAAAACCTGGTAGAGCAAGCGACTGTGAAAGCCAATCAAAGATAATAATCCCAACAAGAAGCAAACCAGCAAAACAAACAGACCCAGCAGTCCCAACCAAAGCTCAAGGCACAAACAAGAAGCTACCCATTAGTGCAATCATGCGCATTAAGAAAACAAAGAAACACAAGACAAACAAGCAACCCAGCAGTACAATAAAACAATCAACCAACACTAAAGAGAAACATACTTAATTATCACAATAATTCCTCCACACGAAAGGTCACAGGAAGGCGATGAAGTCATCAGTCCTAGAGGACCCAGTCTTTGCCAAATGGTCAGACAATTGTATAGATAAAATGAACCGGGCATAGCTCCACCGAAAAGCTAGCTTAAGAGAAGGAGGTTTATCCAAGTCTTATATTTAACTCAATTCTCTTATCCCAAACCAATGGGACAACAAATTGATTTGCTTCTCTCCTTATATTAATAAAGGAGACATTTGGAAGAATAGCTTTCTGATTCAGAGATGATTTAAAGAGATTGAGAAGATGCCAAGGTCCCTCACTTGAACCCGTCATCCAGTAGATAACATTTGAAGAGTCTGATTCAAATATAAAGCGGCAAGTTGAACCAAAGAAAGGAAGGAGATGTTTCGTTTAATTGCAGTGCTTTGTAGATTGCTTTGAGTTTGCCTCATTTGAGTTTGATTTTCCAATAGAGAAAGAAAAAAAGGCAAATAATGCATCCTTGATGATCTCTCAAGATTCCAGAAATGCCACTCCTTCCCGGATTCCCTTGAGAGGCTCCATTTGTGTTCCACTTGAAAGATTGAAGTGGAGGAGGAGTCCAATATACAATTGGTCTCATCACACTTTGATTTTTCCATGTAACACCCCAAATTTTGAAATAATACTAATAGATGTTATTATAAATTGGAGATTAAACTTATAACATTTTGGGGAGAAAATTTAATATCAAGTTGAATTTAAAAGTAAAGTTTTAGAAGCTTTTCGGTGGAAAATTGACTTTCGAAAAAATTAAGGACCAAAATGAAAATTCTCCATAAAAAAGACATGTGGCAGCTCATCTTCCTTTCATTTTGGCCATGTGAAGTTTCTGCTATAGCTTATAAAAACAAAAAAAGAAATAGCAAAAAGTAAAGAAGAATCAGGGAGAAGTGAAAGGAAGAAAGAAGAGAAGAAAAAGGGAGGGGGGGGGGGGGTGGTGAGGGGAGGGGGAGAAGATGGCTAGAAATTTGTGTCTCTCCGGTGAGGGAGGATGCAAGAAAAAGGGAAGAGGAGAGAGAAAGAGGGAAACTTAAGAAAGATGTTAAAATTATGACTCAAAATCCTAGTGGAATTTGGAGAGGCCTTTTCCTAATTTGAGTGGGAGAAAAATTTCTTAATAGGATAGAGAAATATTTTCTATATAGAATAGAACTCTTATTTTAGTGTTAATCCTAAATTGAGTAGGACTCCTAATTAGATTAGGATTTAAAGAATTAACACTATAAATAGGAAAATGAAGGAAAATGTTATTTGGCTTTCAGCTAATGGAGTGAGGCTGTTGCCCATTGTAGAGGAGAGCCTAGCCAATTGCTAAGGATTTCGCTTTGTCCATTGATGAGGGGCACTTGCCCATTGTAGTGGAGAGAGGCTTCGGCCTAAGGTATAGTAAGGACATAGAATTCAAGAGGAAGGGATTCTTGTCCATTGGTAAGAGGGCTCTTACCCATATAGTTGAAGACACCTTTTGTGATGTAGTGTTATAATAGTAAATATTTTTGGTTATGTCTAAAGGAGACTGAAAGTGACTAACTAATATATTTACTATGAGCAGTTTGATATAGTATGGGTTCTTTTGGGTGTAATTGGGTTTATGGGTAGTATAGTTTGAGTTTGTAATTAATGATTTATTCTTTGAAAATAATGAAAGATGGCATTCCTGTGGATGTAGCCCTTTATTGAGAGGGTGAACCACGTAAATATTGGTGTTTGTGTATTTGCTTTGTTTCTTTGTAGTTTATATGCTTCTGCGGTGCACAACAATTGGTATCAGAGCATGTGGATGATCTTGGTAAGTTTGATTGAAGGTAGAGCTATTGTGACATGTAGAAGTCACACATGGTGATGTAAGCTCAAGGTGGTGAAAAGTTAAAATTAAGGTGGAGCTCTTGATGCGAAATCAAGATGGTTGAGGACGCGAGAATTTTTTGAAGAAAGAAATAAGTTACACCCAAGATGAAGATTGATGAGATTGATGATTTGAAGGGTTCAAGCTCAAGCATTGAGATTTGATAATTTGATGACACCCAAGAATTTGAGGTATGCAATGGTTGATGGATTTTGAGTCAAGGTGGAGATTGTTAAAATTATGACTCAAAATCCTAGTAGGATTTGGAGAGGCCTTTTCCTAATTGAGTGGGAGAAAAACTCCTTAATAGGATAGAGGAATATTTTCTATATAGAATAGAACTCTTACTTTAGTATTAATCCTAAATCGAGTAGAACTCCTAATCAGATTAGGATTGAGAGAATTAACACTACAAATAGGAAAATGGTGGAAAAGGTTATTTGGCTTTCAGCTCATGGAGTGAGGCTATTGCCCATTGTAAAAAGGGGTCTTGCTAATTGCTGAGGATTTGGCTCCGCTCACTGATGAGGGGGCACTTGCCCATTGCAGTGGAGAGAGGCTTCGGCCTAAGATGGAGTAAGAACATAGAATTTAAGAGGAAGGGATTCTTGTCCATTGGTGAGAGGGCTCTTGCCCATATAGTTGAAGATACCCTTTGTGACGTAGTGTTGTAATAGTAAATATATTGAGTTATGTTTAGAGGAGACTGAGAGGGACTAACTAATATATTACTATAAGCAGTTTGATATAGTATGATTCTCTTGGGTGTAATTGGGTTTATGGGTAGTATAGTTTGAGCTTCTAATTGATAATTTATTATTTGAAAATAGTGAAAGATGGTATTCCCGTGGATGTAGCCCTATGTTGAGAGGGTGAACTACATAAATATTGGTATTTGTGTATTTACTTTATTTCTTTGCAGTTTATACACTTTCACGGTGCACAACAAAAGAAATAGCAAAAAGTGAAGAAGAATTGGGAAGAAGTGAAAGGAAGAAAAAAGGGAATTTGTGTCTTTTCGGTGAGGGAGGATGCCGGAAAAAAGGGAAGAGAAGAGAGAAAGTGGGGGGAAAGATGAGAGAGAGAAAGAAGGAAAGTGGAGCAAGAGCAGGGCAAGAGATTTTTCACTCGTTTAGGAGAGTTTAGTAGATTTTTCATCATTGCTTTTTGGATATGTTTAAGTTCTATATATCTAGAAGTCATGGTTAAATTTGGTAATTTTTCTACCGTTGGATTTGGAGAAGTAAATTATTATACATAGGCTGTCTAGATTGGAATTCTGAATTTTGGGGCTATGGAAATTTGGGGAAATTAAATAGTTAAAATACTAAAAAAATTATGAAATTTGGTAGAGATGATCTTCAGAATGTTGGGACTGTTGTGTTAAAATTTGGTAAATTTTAGACTTGTGGTTTGTGAGATATAATTTGAGAAAGATTTATTTCTAAAAAATTCAGAATTTGAAGGATTGGATAGATTATTTGATATCTCATGATGTAGAGATATTTTAATGCTAAAATTTTTGCTGTTTTTGAATTTGAATGTTTTGAACTTACGGTTAAAATTTAAAGTTTATTTGATGATTGCATACTCCGCAAGTATACGGATCGTTTAAGTAGTAAAGAAAAGATATCGTCCCACAGAGATTTGTTGTTTGAGTATCAAACTATAAAAGTCACGATTATTTGGGCTATCGATAATTTATGCCAAAAATAGAGTAAGAGATGCAGCAAATTAAATTGGAAAAATAAAGAAATTATGATAAATGAAGCAATTAAAATTCTAAGCACTATACTAATTTACTAAAATTTTCAATAGGTAATTAAGGATTTAATTAATTAATGGCAAAATTGATTCCAGAGTTGAGGTTCATGAAGTAAATTTTATTGAGATTTGGATAGGCAAAACCAAGATTAAGGAAAATACAAGCTTGAAGGAAATTGTTTCTGATTTTCTTTAATTTCTCTTTCAAGCAAACTAAAGAGTGTTTTAAAGGAAACTAAACCCCATTCTCATGCGATGTTTAATTACCCAAAACCCTTTAAGCATTTTAATCAACTTGAAATTCTTCTTAACCCACTAGTTTATTTCTAACACTAGGTGATTAAGTTCATTATCTTGATTATATATCATAGATTTTCACCTCTCGGTCCTTCAATCTAAGATTAAGAACAAAACCCAAAGGGTACCAACAATGGGTATGTAAATAGGCACACAAGATAAGAATCAAAGCTTATATATACTAAAATCTGGTTAAAACCAGTCGAAATTCACAAATAAAACTTAAATCATTACACCCAACTATGAAATCTTAAGTATCTACTCACTCATGCTTGTATTTACAAGTAGAAAATATGAAATAGAGCAAGAAAACATAAAAATAAAACTAAAAATAAAAGAACCCAGAAGAAGAGATCTAAATCTCTGAAAATGGAAGCTGGAAAACGTCACTCTGCAGGTGTTCTTCCTCCAAAAATGGCGTGGTTCCTTCTTTCCTTTTTTCTTTTGATTTTTCTTTCTCTTTCTCCTTATGGTAAAGATGAGAATATGATGCTTATATATTCCCTCAAGGTTTACCCTAAAAATGGCCTCTAAAGGGATAAAGACAAAAGGTGTAAAATGTGTGAAAAGATAAAATTTTTCCATGTCAGCAAATCTGCCAGTGCCATCCCACATGCCTCATGTTGATTCAAGTTATTTTCAACATGCCTCATGTTGATTCAGAGGAGGAGCCTTTAGATTCTGCGACCAGCTACACGAGGCATGTGGGAGTCCCTGAAACTTTCGATGTGTTTTGTTCCGAAATCTCTGTTTACACGACCCGCTACACAGGGCATGTTGAAGCCCTTGAAACTTTCGGCGTGTTTTGTTCCAAAATCTCTATTTATACGACCCAATGTGAATTTATATGCCTCATGTGGATTCCTGCTGGCTGATTCTTATCTTCACACGACCCTCAACACGGGGCATGTTGAAGCCCTTGAAAGTCTCGGCTGGACTTCTTCTTTAAGTGAATTTTCTTCATTTTTCACACCACTTTAGGCTTCCAAATCACTTTGAATTTCTTCTATATGGACCTTTTTGCCTTTAAACCTTATTAAAACCTATCAAAAACATTAAAATTCCGAAAATCAAATATAATGAAACTAAAATTAACAAATTAACTAAAATAAGCATTAAAAGCATAAAATTACTAAGCTAAAAAGGAAAAATGAATGCAAAACTACTCTAAATACTTATATAAAATGAGTTTATCAAATTCCCCCAAACTCAAATCTTTGCTTGTCCTCAAGCAAATTAAAAACAATTGTATGCAATTGGGGTACCTTTTCTTAAATTCATGAAAATCACTCATTCAAGCTTTCAAACTTACCTCTAGTCACTAATAAACCATATACCCACCTTCAAGGTATAAGAAATTCAATACTCACCAAAGTTATCACCGCTTAGCCTTAGGTCAATTATTCATTCCATCAAACCCAAACCAATCAATTACATAGAGAAATCATGCTAAAATAGACTCTTAAACAATCCATAAACTAATGCGTCTCAAATGATGATGGAAATAGTTTAAATGGATGAATAATGTGCCAATCCCATAGGCAAACTAACTATTCCAATCTCCACTAATGTAGCAAAACACAATCAAGAGATCAAAAGGACTTTTAATTGTTGTAATGGGGTTAAGGGGTAATAATGTGGCTAAAAAAGAAAAGGCAAAAGGGAAGCAAAACATGAGAATAATTAAATTGTTAAAAAGATTAAGATATAATTTTCTTTTATTTTTTATTTTTATTATTATTTTTTTTGAATTTTTATTTTATTTATTTATTTATTTTTAGAATCAAATGGGAGGAAGAACTTTATAATAAATCACCAATGCTAGCATACAATTTTTGCAACTCTTTTAGGACTACATAAATAACATTGAATTTTGCATTGCAATTGTCCCTTTTTAATCCACCCCCAAACTCATTTCTTTGTATACCTGGGTGGTAAATTTTTTTTTTTTTTTTTTCGCAATATGATATGATTGCTAGCCAATTTTACGTTAGTACTTCTCCCACTTGATTGTTATATACCTTTTTTTTTTTTTGGCATATCTATCACTTAAACAAATTATTCTCACGAAGGGTAGGTAAGTGTTTAGGTTTATGGCTAGGAAAATTATGGGTGCCAAGGAAATAAGGGGTATAAATGAAGGCCCAAATTGGTTTCAAAGGGAAATTTTTAAAGTGAGGTTGGTTAAGGCTAAAAATGTGGGTTTGAAATTCAAAGAATGCCTTAATCATCTCTATTTTCAAGTGAATGCTAAAACTTCGCCTTGAAAGGTCTAGAAGGCTTGTTCTAGGATTGGTGAGACACAATTAGTTATTTCTTACTCTAGAGTTTTCTTTAAGCACTCAAAACTCAATGTAATTAATTCGGTGGCCCTTGGTTAAGAAGATATAAACCTAGATAAAAATCTTATAACCTCATATCAATCTGGAACTTTCAATCCATCAAACCCATCTAGAGGTAAGCTCAATTACTTTTCAAAATGATTCTCAATCTTCTAAGAATTAGGTAAAAATTTATTTATTTATATTTTTTTATGTATGCATGATTCCTAAAAATTAAATAAAAAAAAGAAATAAAAACTATACATAATCTATATGATATCTATATGCAAGTATATATATTTACATGGTGTAAATGTATAGTGTATGTGAACTAAGTAACTAAGTATAAATAAAATGCAATGAAATGCAATTTAAGTAATGTAAATAAAAAGGATTAAAAATTTTGCCCTCCCCTAAATTCAAATTAGACAATGTCCTCATTGGCTTAATCGAAGTGGCAGAAATATCAATGAAATCAATAAATGATAACTTGGAGAGATATAAACTAAGAAAGAGTGGAATAGAGTTATCATGTAGAATGTACATGCCTAGTGGTGAATGATCAGAATATGTGCATGAGGCATGTGAATTATAAGTATTGGGAGCATGAGGCATGTTAATAAAAAAGCACGAGGTGTGTTGAAGTAAAGGTAAATTAGCATGCCCTGTGCCAACTGCTAAGGAACTGATATGGGGTATCAACATGGGGCATGTCATGCTCCATGAAAATTTCGGTGGGTTTTCAAAAATTTTGAAAATTTGAGGGAATGCAAATAGCTCATAGGAGAGCATAACCCTTAGCATGAGGCATGGTAAAGGGAAGCAGTGTCAACATGTGGCAGATGAATGTCGAGAAGTTACCTTAGAGGCTGAATTGTCTAGGCTAAGAGAAGAGCAGCTGCTGTATTGTCAATAATTCAGTTATATGACTATTAAAAAACAATATCAGTAATGCTATTACAATAGCCAATAGAAACTGAAATTAAAGAAAATGATCAATTCAATAGAAATCTAGATAACAAAGATAGTGCAAGTATCATAGTAAAAGAAACCAAGGCAGCCAGTAACAATGAACAAGCCAACGTAAGATTCATGAAACAAACAGGATTAAAAGAAACAAAAATCAAATCATTTACAAATAGATAAAACATATAAAAGTTCCAATAACCAGGAAATTAACAGTTGAAAAATAAAGCAAATTGACCAATGTGCTCAATTAAAAGCAAAAGTTTCAGAAACTAACTGAAATTAACAAAAACAAAATTTTAAAACTAGACAGCTGGTTGGTCTTCTTCATTGGTGGATGGCATTGGCTCATTTATCGCAGTGCTCGCTCATTGGATTTCTCGATAAAGATTCGTGTTTTCTACCATAGCCTTCATCTCTTTAAAAATGTCTTGGCCCCATTTATACAGCTAGTTAAAAGAGGCTGCCAGCTTGTTGTAAATGTTAATCATTTCTTTGTCATGAATTTTCTGCTTTTTCCTAAATGAAGAAAACTTCTTTTTAATCTTTTTCTCAAGCTTGGCTTGCTTCTGACCAAGAGTATCAACCTTACCTTCTAAAGCTTTTAAAGCAACCACAATATCACAATTTGCATCAGAAACAGGCTGTTGTGCTGCACTCATTCTGTCAATTTTTGCTTCCAAATCTTTAAGAAAAACAAGTTTGATTGTCCAGCAGTAGGTGGGTGTGAGCTAGAAGGACCAAAGATCGATGTCTTGTCCTAAACTCGTGGTTCTTTGTTGCTCTGTACCCTCATGTCTTCCATTTACCAACACTTAATCATCACCCCTCTTTACACTAATTTTCATTTTAGTCATAATTATTCTATCTAAAAATCACAACCATAGACACCACAAAGATAACGGTCGTGGTTAAAACCAAATGATTTGGCAATTACATCACCATCCCTCCAATAACTATACCACAAATTAATGCTTAGAGACTATGTATTCCATATAAGAGCAAAGAAAATAAGAACCATTTATTTTTTTCTTCTCTTTTATGCACCATAAAAAGA
The DNA here is from genome assembly GCF_030052815.1 of Hevea brasiliensis. Classification (NCBI taxonomy): domain Eukaryota; kingdom Viridiplantae; phylum Streptophyta; class Magnoliopsida; order Malpighiales; family Euphorbiaceae; genus Hevea; species Hevea brasiliensis. The sequence goes on from NW_026614983.1 coordinate 49,200, forward strand.
ATAAATCATTCTTTCCTACAACCCCATTATTGTGCCCTCTACCTAGTATAGTGTAAGACATGAATCTTTGCAAGTATCTCAGAGCAGGGTCTTGAATAGTTGAGGCCTTATCAGAACTAGGATTGTAGTATTTCCCATATGGTGCAATGGACTTCCAAAATGTAGGGGGGTCATAAATAGTCATTTGCCACTCTATCACTTTTGCTCCATCATTTCAAAAACCAAATAAGGCATTCACTTGAACAAAGGTCAAGTTCTCTGTCTGAACCAAACACCTAAAGGAAATGGTGTCCCTATAGTTACTTTGCATAGGCTGGAAGTCCAATTGCAATGAGCTTAAAAACTCAATTGTCAATTCCCTAGAAGTAGGTCCTTGAATCCTAGCAAAATCACTCCAACCTATATTTTCCAAATATTCACTAACAGATTCATAAAGCCCTATCTATCTCCCTAAGACTGTGTTCATCAATGTACTTGGTGACTAAAATTTTCATTTTAGCCAGAGCCTTATAATTTTTCCTCATTTCAAAGTCCTTAAAAGTCCATGGGTAAGATGAGTTTACCTGATTTCCAAATTGAGGGATAACTGAAGCAGTTTGAGACACTGTTGGTGAATGATGCAGGGACGATTGGACCCTAATTGGAGCAGAAGAAACCTGCGGTGAGATAGGATTTTGGGCAGCAGAGCGAGTTCTAGCACTAACGGGCCTTGGGGAAACAACTCTAGGCTATTTCAGTGCAACAGAGGAGTGGAAAACTAGTTTCTTTCTTTTTCATGTCTCATATACACCTGAAGGGGCAAATTAGGTGTGTTTTTGGGAGGGAGGTGTGGTGCTTTGGGTGGCATTGTCGGGATTAGGGGTGGAATGAGAGGATTGGCAAGGTGGAGAATTGGGTTCGTATTGGGAATTTGGGGATTTGGGGACGAAATGGGTGTTTCGAGTTGAGCATTGGGTGGTGTAGGGTTTGGTGTTGGGGTTGAAGAATTACTATTAGCAGCCATTTTTATGGCTCGCAGCTTGGGTATGTGGGTTGAAAGCTGTTTGGTGCGCACTGTAACGGTCGAGCTCTAACCACTAGAGGAATTGTCCGCTTTGGCCATAAGCCTCACGGTTTTGTCCTATAGGTGGAATGGAGAACTTTCCAGGAGGTCACCCATCCTAGGATTTCTCTCAAGCGAGCACGCTTAACCCTAGAGTTTTTCTAACTCTCCAGGCCATTCCACCAAAAGGCGCCTCTAATAATTAGTTCCCCATTTTATATATCATTACTTTTGGAATCCAAGACCATCTCCGTACTTTGCCGATGTGGGATTTGCCTAAGGGACCTTTCTCCTTCCCTTTCGAGACTCAGCGTCCTCGCTGAGGTTTGCCCCACCATCGCTCAAGAGGACAAGTGAGCGGCTCTGATACCAATTGCAACAGTCGGGCTCCAACCACTAGAGGAATTGTCCGCTTTGGCCATAAGCCTCACGGTTTTGTCTCATAGGTGGAATGGAGAACTTCCCAGGAGGTCAACCATCCTAGGATTTCTCTCAAGCGAGCACGCTTAACCCTGAAGTTCTTCTAACTCTCCATGCCATTCCACCAAAAGGCGCCTCTAGTGATTAGTTTCCCATTTTATATATCATTACTTTTTGAACCCAAGACCATCTCCGTGCTTTGCCAATGTGCGATTTGCCTAAGGGACCTTTAATTCTTCCCCTCTAAATAAAATTTCGTCCTCGAAATTTACACAGTGTAAATAATCAAGGGATCGCTATCTCCTTGTCTTTTTGCCTTTTTGTGTTATAATACTTTACTTTTTCTTTAGTCTGTCTTATTAATCCTTGTTCTACAATCTTATCCTTATCTCGATTTACTATTGGAAATACGTAGCTCTACACAATAGTCCTAAGTCGGTACTATAATCTGCAGCTTACAGTACAAACATCAAGAGCATTGCATAGTTACCAAGGTATATCCTAATAGACTAACTCTTTTTTTTTTTCCTCAACCAGTTATGTACTCATCTTCTTTCATCTCATATACAGCCTCCTTCTCATTTCCATCTATTATCTTTGATACGATCCTTTTCGGTTGATAATCTACCATAACCTTATGGTTTAAAGGGTTGGTGACAAGCATGTCATCTTCAAACCCATCTCTTGGTATCCTCTTTTTAACAAGAGATACAATGTATATATAAGGGTGAATATAGTTAGGGTCTATCAATACATACTTAAAGGTATTATAATTAGGAAATGTACCTTTGATAACGTCTACCGAATTTGGCTCCTTTCAAGCCATAGCGTACACACGGGGTGTAACACCCTAGGCAAATCCCACATCGGCAAAACACGGGAGAGATGCTGGGTTTATAAGTTGGTGGTTTGTAACCCCTAGTGACGCGTTTTAAAACCGTGAGGGCTTCGGCCCAGAGCGGACAATATCACTAGTGGGCTGGGCCGTTACATTTGTGGTATCAGAGCCGCTCCGCGTGCAACCTTGAATGATGGTGGGGCAAACCTCAGCGGGGACGCTGAGTCCCATAAGGGGGGTGGATTGTAACACCCTAGGCAAATCCCACATCGGCAAAACACGGGAGAGATGCTGGGTTTATAAGTTGGTGGTTCGTAACCCCTAGTGACGCGTTTTAAAGCCGTGAGGGCTTCGGCTCAGAGCGGACAATATCACTAGTGGGCCGGGCCATTACATTTGTTCTAAATGTGACGCCCCTTACCCGTCTACTGTATAGCCGAGCAAGAAGTGCCACATTCGGTGCCAGAGCACCCTATCTTGTTTTATCATATCCATTGTAAACTTTTAATGTCATTTAAAACATGTATTCAATGTGTAGAATTTTTTTTTTTTTTCTGTGGAGACCCGGACAGAGCCTCCCCTGTTTTATTAGCATCTGTAGGGTTCCACTATCACCTATTAACATATTCATAGTCATCTCACATATTTTCATATCATATTCTCTTTTATCATATCATTCACAACTATTTATGAGATCTCAAAATGAAGTGTCATCTATTGCATTCATATGGAAATTCATAGATAATACATTATAAGTTTTCATTTGAATCTCAAAGTTTAAATGCATCATAACTAGTAATTACATCATGACTAAACATAATGAACCAAAATACTAGTCTATACATGGGCCCTACCAAAATACAAAAGACTAGTGAGGTGACTCTGATCGGTGGCAGATCTGGTCGGAACTCTGTCCGAATACTACTGTGGCGGCTGCTGATCTTCAGTACCTACGCGATGGAAAACCAACGCGCTAAGCATAACGCTTAGTGGTGCATAATTTATAATAATAATAATTAAACAATTGAATTAATATTTACAAATCATAAATTATGGGTCTTTTACATTTTTTTATTACACTTTGGAAATAATTAAAATTATTGGGATCTTTCCTATTTACTTATTGTATATTCGGTAGTAATTAATTATTATCAATGTCCAAGAAACCTATAACAAATTATAAAAGCTGGATACACAGGAGTATACGGGTTAGACAGCCATATGTCTACCCTGTATACATCTGTCAGGCACGAGGCCAGCTGTCGGGCACGAGACCCGCTGTCAGGCTTGTAAAGCCAGAAATAAAGTAGGCACAATGGCCAGTAAGTAGGCATATAGCCTATAGAACAATCATACCAGACATATATTGTCAGTTCATGATTTTCTCGGTAGGCAGTACTGCTATCTGTAATCCCTAATTGGTATACCAATTTATCCAAACTAAATAAATAAGTCTAGGTATACTATGGGCAATTAAACATTTTTAATTAATTTAGCACTGTTCACTATTACTATTTTCTAGTACTGTTCATTGGTACCATTAATTTCATATTAATGAGACATTAGTCCCAATTTACATATTCATATCATTTTTAATATTTAATTATCCTTATGAGTATTTTCATTATCATATATAGCATTTTTCCCATGAACCTTTCTTTAGGTTCATGTTGATGTGTTATATTTATCTAGGAATTTGACTAGGTTAGGATGTCTATTTAGTCACACTTCCTTCATAACAATTGTTCCTCTATGTTTAAACTTAAATTTCAGTTTTTGAATCACTGAATTTGGAGTTATAGAACTCAAGTTATGGTCAAAATACCATAACTGGTCCGTTTGCCTCTAAGCTGTCCAGAATTTACAATTTCTAGTCAATAAAATTTGACCAGTCATTTGATCATTTTATTGTCATTTTTAGACTTAGGTTCCTTCACAAGATATGTTCCTCTATGTCTTAGGGACTCCCAGGTACAATTTCATAATTTTTCAAGCTTGGTATAGTGAGTTATGGTCAATGTATTAACCTGGACTCTCAATCCTATAAGGGCAAAAATCAACTTTAGGGCAGTATGTTTGACCCTCTTTTTAGGGTCTTTTACATTTAGAATTTGGAAAAGGTGTCTAAACCAATGTTGTAGCCCTAAGTATCATGTTTCTAGATCATATTAGCAAATCTCAAATGGAATTTCCTAGTGAGAGTTATGGCCAAATGAACACACAGGTATCAAATGGCATTCTGGGTTCAACTTAACATTTTCTAGATTTCAATTCCTAATTTTGGCTAATATGTTCCCTAGGATGCAATGGTTTCTAGAGCTTGGTCAAAACATAAAAATTGTTGTGCTATGTCTTATAAAACTTTTTGCACTAGTTTCACTCAATTTGCAGCTTTGGAGACCAAGTTATGGCATTTTTACCAAAACTGGTCAAGCATACCAAAGGAACAGTATTTTGGACAATTTCTGGGTTGGCAGTTTTAGTGACTCAAATTGTGCTGACAATTTGATTTGATTAAAAGCAAAATTGGGTTAAGTGGTCCTCATGAAAAGTGTATCCCTATGTCTAAACTTTCCATTGATGAAATTTTAGGTCATTTAGACCAGTATAGAGAGAGTTATGACCAAATGAACACGTACTATTCATTTGGTCATTTTCTGGGTTGGCAGTTTCAGTGACCCAACTTGTGCTAACAATTTGAATTGGTTAAAGGAAAAAATGGGTTAAGTGGTCTTCATGAAAAGTGTAGACCTATATCTAAAGTTTCCATTGATGAAATTTTAGGTCATTTGGACCAGTATAGAGAGAGTTATGACCAAATGAATATGTACTGTTCATTTGGTCATTTTCTGGGTTGGCAGTTTCAGTGACCCAACTTGTGCTAATAATTTGAATTGGTTAAAGGCTAAACTGGGTTAAGTGGTCTTCATGAAAAGTGTAGCTCTATGTCTAAACTTTCCATGGGTAAAATTTTAGATCATTTGGACCAATATAGAGAGAGTTATAACCAAATGAACACGTACTGTTCATTTGGTCATTTTCTGGGTTGGCAGTTTCAGTGACCCAACTTGTGCTAACAATTTGAATTTGTTAAAGGCAAAACTGGGTTAAGTGGTCTTCATGAAAAGTGTAGCCCTATGTCTAAACTTTCCATGGGTAAAATTTTAGGTCATTTGGACCATTATAGACAGAGTTATGACCAAATGAACACGTACTGTTCATTTGGTCATTTTCTGGGTTGGGTGCAGGGAAATCCGAATTTGGGCAGTATTTAGCTCAAGTTTTGGACAGAATTTGGGCATGGTTTCTTCATAGAAAATGGGCTATTTTGGGTCTAGTTTCACCTCCAATTGGCCTCATACCAATTGGGGTCACACAATTTTATTTATGGCCTAAAATGTACACTGCCCTCAACAAACACAACCTGCAGAAAATTGACACTTCCAAAACTCAACCTCCTCCAACTTCCTTACTTCAATTTGCATGCAATACACTTCTATAAGCAACAATCTCATCCCAATAGATCAATTTCAACATTTTACACAAAGTCCTCAACATTTACACAAACCCTAGTTTTCAAAGTTTCAAATTTACACAAACACTACACAATCAAACACCCAAACATTTCAACTAATTACACATTCTCATAGAACTATTTTTCATCACTTAAAAGCAATAAATTTCAAGTTCCATGGCTGCCAAAAATTCAAGGGTTCTTTCCTCTAGATTTTCTTTTTGTTTTAATGGCATTTATGCTTAGCTAAATATGCTTTTCATGTTTAATAAAGAGAAGAAGAGGGATTAGTGCACTAACCTCTTGTGACCCACTTCAAACTTTAATCTTTCTTCTTCTAATGGGTATCTAAAGCTTCCTTATGGTGTGGGCTAAATTTTTTGTGAAGGGGTCTATGGGTTTTGGGGAGGAGAAAGCTTGGAAAATCAAGCTTTAAGAAGAACAAAAATGGAGGGAGGGAGACACTAAGGGAGACGGCAAGGAGGGAGAGAGAAGAGGAAGAAGAGGGTTGGTGGGTTTTGTCTCTTGTGGGTATTTATATATATATTTATGTGTACTTTATTGTTTTTAAATTTCATAAATCTATTTCCTTTCTTTTCTTTTCTTTCCTTTCTTTTCTTTTCTTTCCTTTTCTTTTCTTTTCTTTTCTTTTCTTCTTCTTTCTCTTCTCATTTTTCAATTTCAAATTCATAAAATTAATTTATGTTAATTATTCTATTTCCAAATTTTAATTTGACATTTAAGTCAAAATTCACATCTAGGGGTGAAATGACCAAAATGCCTTTCATGGTGCATATCGGGTTATTTTTATTATTTTTGTACCAAATAAATAAATTCTCTAAATTTTATTTTATTTCTCAAAATTTTTCCTATATTTTTTTAATATTTATTTCATTAATTTATGCCTCCTCACTATAGTTTAAGTGTAGTTCCAGACATTTTTATTGTCCGTACAGACATTAGTCATCAGAACAGTAAAATGTACGGACTACCTTTGGTGAGGACGTTACAATTCTTCCCCTCTAAATAAAATTTCGTCCTCGAAATTTACACAGTGTAATTAATCGAGGGACCGCTATCTCCTTGTCTTTTCACCTTTTTGTGTTATAATACTTTACTTTTTTTTTTTTTAGTCTGTCTTATTAATCCTAGTTCTACAATCTTATCCTTATCTCGATTTACTATTGGAAATACGTAGCTCTACACAATAGTCCCAAGTCGATACTGTAATCTGCAGCTTACAGCACAAACATCAAGAGCATTGCATAGTTACCACGGTATATCCCAATAGACTCTCTTTTTTTTTTTTTCAACCAGTTCTGTGCTCATCTTCTTTCATCTCACATACAGCCCCCTTCTCATTTCCATCTATTATCTTTAACACGATCCTTTTCGGTTGATAATCTATAATCATCTGGTGACCTAAAGGGTTGGTGACAAGTATGTCATCTTCTGACCCATCTATTGGTATCCTCTTTCAACAGAGGTACAATGCATATACGTGAACATAATTAGGGTCTATCAATACATACTTAAAGGTATTATAATTAGAGAATGTACCTCTAACAACGTCTACTAGGTCTGGCTCCTCTCGAGCCATAGTGTACACACAGGGTGCTACTTCAACCTCGGGTTGTTCTATAGTCTCAGAAGCTCTCTGTGATGTACCAGCTATCTCTGGTCTCATTGGTCTTCTACCCCTCTGTACTGTGGGGGCAGACCTCTGAGTCTGTGGTGGAGCTGTGGGAGCACTCCTCCGTGGGCAATCTCTCAAAAAATGCTCTGTGGACCCACATCTGAAACATCCACCCGTTAGCAATCTACACTTTCCTCTGTGGTTCTTCCCACAATGTGTACAAACTGGCATCGGGGTTGATCTCCGTGCTATAGGACCCGCAGAATTGCCAATTGATATACCCGTTTGACCTCCTCTCCTCGGGGTAAATTGGAACCTCTGCCTCTGTTCTCTGCTCTGAATCTGACCCTCAGACCCCCTGGGTCTCTTGCTCTCTGTAGCAGCTGTATTTGGGTGGCAGTCAGACCCTCTCTTGCGCTGCCTGTCCCTCCTGAACTGCTCATCATTTCTAACTCTCTCTATTGGGGTCCTATATACTGGCTGGGGAGGTGGTGGCATAGCTCTGGTGACCTGACAGAGCAATTGAGTCATTTGCTCTAGGAAGGCTTGCTGTGTCCTTACTAAAGTACCCAACGATGGTTCTGCTCTACTGCAACTGCGCCCCTGACTACACGCAGGTGCAGGTGCGTGACTCTCTACTTCCTCCTCTATCGGTCCTGGAGGTCTGTGCTCTAAAGGATCAGATGCCATCGATCCTATAAAACAGACAAAGAACAAATCTACATTAGTGTCACCTCGACTCTATCTAAAGGCCCATGCATGTGATGCAACTATTTCTTTCTATCTATCTAGGTCTAGGACCGCCTAAACCTCTGCTCTGATACCACTAAATGTGACGCCCCTTACCCGTCTACCATATAGCCGAGCAAGAAGTGCCACATTCGGTGCCGGAGCACCCTATCTTGTTTTATCATATCTATTGTAAACTTTTTATGTCATTTAAAACATGTATTCTATGTGTAGAAAATTTTTTTTTTTTATATATTATTTCGTGGAGACCCTATGAGCCTCTCTTATTTTATTAGCATCTGGCGGATTCCACTAATCACCTGTTAACATGTTCATATTCATTTTACACATTTCCATATCATATTCTCATGTATCATATCATTTACAATTATTTATGAGATCTCAAAATGAAGTATTATCTATTGCATTCATATAGAAATTCATAGATAATAAATTACAAGTTTTCATTTCAATCTCAAAGTTTAATTACAGGTCTAAAATGAAATACATCATGACTAAACATAATGAACCAAAATACTAGTCTATACATGGGCCCTACCAAAATACAAAAGACTGGTGAGGTGACTCTGATCGGTGGCAGATCTGGTCGGAACTCTGTCCGAATACTCTTTGTGGCGGCCGATCTTGATACCTACGCGATGGAAAACCAACGCGCTAAGCATAACGCTTAGTGGTGCATAATTTATAATAACAATAATTAAACAATTGAATTAATATTTACAAATCATAAATTTTGGATCTTTTACATATTTTTTTTTTTTACGCTTTGGAATCAATTAAAATTATTGAGATCTTTCCTATTTACTTATTGTATATTCAGTATTAATTAATTATTATCAATGCCCAAGAAACCTATAACAAATTATAAAAGCTGGATACACGGGAGTATATGGGTTAGACAGCCATATGTCTACCTCAGATACATCTATCGTGCACGAGGCGGTATCGGGCACGAGACATTGTCGAGCTTGTAAAGCCAGAAATAAAGTAGGCACAATGGCCAGTAAGTAGGCATATAGCCTGTAGAACAATCATATCAGACATATATTGTCAGTTCATGATTTGCTCTGTAAGCAGTACTGCTATCTGTGGTCCCTAATTGGTATACCAATTTATCCAAACTAAATAAATAAGTCTAGGTATACTATGGGCAATTAAACATTTTTAATTATTTTAGCACTATTCACTGTTACTATTTTCTAGTACTGTTCGTTGGTACCATTAATTTCATATTAATGAGACATTAGTCCCAATTTACATATTCATATCATTTTTAATATTTAATTATCCTTATGAGTATTTTAATTATCATATATAGCATTTTTCCCATGAACCTTTCTTTAGGTTCATGTTGATGTGTTATCTTTATCTAGGAATTTGACTAGGTTAGGATGTCTATTTAGTCACACTTCCTTCATAACAATTGTTCCTCTATGTTTAAACTTGAATTTCAGTTTTTGAATCACTGAATTTGGAGTTATAGAACTCAAGTTATGGTTAAAATACCATAACTGGTCCCTTTGCCTCTAAGCTGTCCAGAATTTACAATTTCTAGTCAATAAACTTTGACCAGTCATTTGATCATTTTATTGTCATTTTTAGACTTAGGTTCCTTCACAAGATATGTTCCTCTATGTCTTAGGGACTCCCAGGTACAATTTCATAATTTTTCAAGCTTGGTATAGTGAGTTATGGTCAATGTATTAACCTGGACTCTCAATCCTATAAGGGCAAAAATCAACTTCAGGGCAGTATGTTTGACCCTCTTTTTAGGGTCTTTACACTTAGAATTTGGCAAAGCTGTCTAAATCAATGTTGTAGCCCTAAGTATCATGTTTCTAGATCATATTGGCAAATCTCAAATGGAATTTCCTAGTGAGAGTTATGACCAAATGAACACACAGGTATCAAATGGCATTCTGGGTTCAACTTAACATTTTCTAGATTTCAATTCCTAACTTTGGCTAATATTTTCCCTAGGATGCAATGGTTTCTAGAGCTTGGTAAAAACATAAAAATTGTAGTGCTATGCCTTATAAAACTTTTGGCACTAGTTTCACTCAATTTGCAGCTTTGAAGACCAAGTTATGGCATTTTTGCCAAAACTGGTCAAGCATACCAAAGGAACAGTATTTTGGGACATTTTCTGGGTTGGCAGTTTCAGTGACCCAACTTATGCTAACAATTTGAATTGGTTAAAGGCTAAACTGGGTTAAGTGGTCTTCATGAAAAGTGTAGCTCTATGTCTAAACTTTCCATGGGTAAAATTTTAGATCATTTGGACCAATATAGAGAGAGTTATAACCAAATGAACACGTACTGTTCATTTGGTCATTTTCTGGGTTGGCAGTTTCAGTGACCCAACTTGTGCTAACAATTTGAATTTGTTAAAGGCAAAACTGGGTTAAGTGGTCTTCATGAAAAGTGTAGCCCTATGTCTAAAATTTCCATGGGTAAAATTTTAGATCATTTGGACCAATATAGAGAGAGTTATGACCAAATGAATATGTACTGTTCATTTGGTCATTTTCTGGGTTGGCAGTTTCAGTGACCCAACTTGTGCTAATAATTTGAATTGGTTAAAGGCTAAACTGGGTTAAGTGGTCTTCATGAAAAGTGTAGCTCTATGTCTAAACTTTCCATGGGTAAAATTTTAGATCATTTGGAACAATATAGAGAGAGTTATAACCAAATGAACACGTACTGTTCATTTGGTCATTTTCTGGGTTGGCAGTTTCAGTGACCCAACTTGTGCTAACAATTTGAATTTGTTAAAGGCAAAACTGGGTTAAGTGGTCTTCATGAAAAGTGTAGCCCTATGTCTAAACTTTCCATGGGTAAAATTTTAGGTCATTTGGACCATTATAGACAGAGTTATGACCAAATGAACACGTACTGTTCATTTGGTCATTTTCTGGGTTGGGTGCAGGGAAATCCGAATTTGGGCAGTATTTAGCTCAAGTTTTGGACAGAATTTGGGCATGGTTTCTTCATAGAAAATGGGCTATTTTGGGTCTAGTTTCACCTCCAATTGGCCTCATACCAATTGGGGTCACACAATTTTATTTATGGCCTAAAATGTACACTGCCCTCAACAAACACAACCTGCAGAAAATTGACACTTCCAAAACTCAACCTCCTCCAACTTCCTTACTTCAATTTGCATGCAATACACTTCTATAAGCAACAATCTCATCCCAATAGATCAATTTCAACATTTTACACAAAGTCCTCAACATTTACACAAACCCTAGTTTTCAAAGTTTCAAATTTACACAAACACTACACAATCAAACACCCAAACATTTCAACTAATTACACATTCTCATAGAACCATTTTTCATCACTTAAAAGCAATAAATTTCAAGTTCCATGGCTGCCAAAAATTCAAGGGTTCTTTCCTCTAGATTTTCTTTTTGTTTTAATGGCATTTATGCTTAGCTAAATATGCTTTTCATGTTTAATAAAGAGAAGAAGAGGGATTAGTGCACTAACCTCTTGTGACCCACTTCAAACTTTAATCTTTCTTCTTCTAATGGGTATCTAAAGCTTCCTTATGGTGTGGGCTAAATTTTTTTGTGAAGGGGTCTATGGGTTTTGGGGAGGAGAAAGCTTGGAAAATCAAGCTTTAAGAAGAACAAAAATGGAGGGAGGGAGACACTAAGGGAGACGGCAAGGAGGGAGAGAGAAGAGGAAGAAGAGGGTTGGTGGGTTTTGTCTCTTGTGGGTATTTATATATATATATTTATGTGTACTTTATTGTTTTTAAATTTCATAAATCTATTTCCTTTCTTTTCTTTTCTTTCCTTTTCTTTTCTTTTCTTTTCTTTTCTTCTTCTTTCTCTTCTCATTTTTCAATTTCAAATTCATAAAATTAATTTATGTTAATTATTCTATTTCCAAATTTTAATTTGACATTTAAGTCAAAATTCACATCTAGAGGTGAAATGACCAAAATGCCTTTCATGGTGCATATCGGGTTATTTTTATTATTTTTGTACCAAATAAATAAATTCTCTAAATTTTATTTTATTTCTCAAAATTTTTCCTATATTTTTTTAATATTTATTTCATTAATTTATGCCTCCTCACTATAGTTTAAGTGTAGTTCCAGACATTTTTATTATCCGTACAGACATTAGTCATCAGAACAGTAAAATGTACGGACTACCTTTGGTGAGGACGTTACAAGTTGCCTACCGGTTGGAGCTACCACCCAACCTTTCTCACGTTCATCCCGTGTTTCACATCTCTATGCTCAGGAAATCATTCCCGATCCTTCTCATGTACTACAGTCGGATGTAATAGAACTAAAGGAGAACTTGACATTTGAGGAGCAACCTGTAGCCATAGTGGACTACCAAGTGAGACGGCTAAGATCAAAACAGATCCCTATGGTTAAGGTTTTGTGGAGGAGCCAGTCAGTGGAAGAGTGTACCTGGGAGTCAGAACGGGACATGCGTAGCAAGTACCCTTATCTGTTCAATGTGTAATCATGTACTTTATTATGCCTTGTGTAAAATTCAAGGACAAATTTTCTGTAAGGGGGGAAGAATGTAACACCCCTGATTTTTTATATATTATTATTGGGCTTCGTGTAGGCATCCTCAATTCGCGGAAATTCGACAGTTGTCCAGATCTGTGAATTTCCGGCGAACAGCAACTAGGAAAAGTCTCGAATTGGATCGAGGTTTTGGCTACCCCACCATTGTCGGGCATCCCGAGCGTTCAAGTCGAATCGGCAAAGGTAAACCCAACCTTGTTTTTTTGTAATTTTTTAGTGCTTAAATAGGATTAAAAATCCATAAAATATTCGTGGTAGCTTAGAAAATTACGATTCTTTTTGCAATAGCTTAGTAATATTTCTAAGGACCGCGGGGCAGAGTTTTATAATTTTTAGAGCTTATTTGAGCAGTTTTTGCAAAAATGGTCAATTATAGGGACTAAATTGAAATTTTACATGTTGTGATAGATGATTGATTTGGTGGGCCCAGGAGGGGCTGTGTGATATGATTGAGCTGTGGATATATGGATTGTAAATATAGAAGTGTGTTTTGAGCCATTTTGCAGGTTGGGTAGGTCCTAGGTATAGGGGAGACTCTGCCGGATTTTCGGCACGACTTAGGACGTATTGGTCTTTTTCTTTGTTTGTATTGAGTCAAATTTATTAAATGATTGTAATAAAATTGTCAGGTGAGCCGGGACAGCCTTCTTCCTCCGCCTAGCCGCCGCAGTGATTGTCGTCAAGTCTGTGAGTAAAATATTAATTTTAATTGTAATTTCGATATTATTATATGTTCAGCCTGCCCATGCATCACTTATATGCATATATTTATGTAGTTAAACTCTAAGCACGATTTATGATGCATTGATAACTGTTAAAGTGCCATGATGTTGTTGTGGTAATTTGGAGCAGTGTGCATGCGTTGGCGTGCGTGTGATGTGGTGTGGACTATGGATAGAACGGGTAGTCACGGCTTGAGTTCTTCGCTGGGACCCGATCCTTCGAGGGGTAGTCACGGCTTGAGTTCTTCGCTGGGACCCTCGATTTGGTTATTAAGTGGAAGTCCGAGCTGAGTTCTTCGCTGGCACCAGGTTGGATTTAAGAGAGCTGTATAGGGGATCAGCTCCCATATATTATGATTGATGTTACAGGGTGTGTAAGTGCTTCAAATTACCTTTTTGTTGTTATGATGTGAAAATATGGTTGCTGTTGCATTTCACTCCACAGGTTGCATTAGTTCTAGATAGTTATAGAGATTATGGTTAAAATTGATATTTTACTCTCTGAGTCGAACGCTCACTCCTGTTCAATATTTTTCTCAAAGCTACAGGAGGATTTTATTGTGGTTAACCTGCTTTTCTCCTTCGCAGGTTGTTTATCAATAGTTTTGTAATTTTATTTACTCCTAGAATTTCCGCATGTGTTAGAAATATTTAAATGATTCGGGTCTGTAATATAAATTGTCATGTGGACCTGTAAAATTATATGCATGTTTGATGGATTGGATGAGGGAGCTGAGCTTCCATTTATTTTTATGCCGATATGAGTATGTGGAGGGTGAGCTGAGCTCCCCAATTGATGATATATTTTGTTTACAAGTCGGGTGAGTCAAAAACTCCTCGTTGAAAGGTCCACTTTATGGCCGGACTCTGTCCGGTTGGTTTCTTGAAATTGGGCCCAAATGGGCCTTAGAGTTGGGTTAATGAACAGTTAGGCTTACTACGGGCCTCGGGGGCTTTAGGCTGGCCCAGGTCCTAGTGCCGGTCCGGCCCATAGGTTGGGTCGTGACAATAAAACTTCATTAAATTAATTAGCACCATAAAATTTTAAGTTATCACATTACCCTGTATTCATTAACAAAATATTGATATGGCAATTTCGTATTTCAATTGGTTTTAATATATTGTCAGTATTTTGTTAATGGATGAAATGACAATGTAATAACGTACAACTTCAAGATACAAGTTAATTGAAAATGAAAAATTTTATTTCTTAAAATTATAATGTATTAAATTGCAAGATATATTTTTAAAATTGCCTTATAAATTATTATAATATACAATATATTTTTTTACATTACATATTATTTTAATTAATAAAATCATATATAATGTAATTTAAATTATACATATATTATATAATAATTGTTAGCAAATTATGCGTGAATTGTATTAATTACTTATACATTAGAATTAATATTATAATTTTTTTTATATTATTCATCATCGTGATGCTATCATAATTCTTTTATATTGGTATTTCTGTTATTCACATGAAGAAAAAAAAAAAGTATTTTATAGTATTATGATTAATTATATAAAGGTAATTAATGAGAGATAGAATTTTTATATAAGTATGGTAATTTATAATTTTAAATTTAGAATGATAATAAAATTTCATAGAACCAAATCGCTTTATTTCTGTATTCGGTTCAAATCGAACCGAATTGAAATATCAAAACTGGATTAATTGAATTATGTATTTTTGAAATCAAATCGAAATGAATAAAAAATCGAACTGAATTGAATAGAACCAAATCACTCTATTTCTGTTTAATTTGATTTGAACCTATCAATTTTTTAGTTTGAATGAATTTTTTAACTTAGACTTGATTTTCAATTTATTTAGTCTGATTTTAACCTTAGTTTGAACATAATAATCATTAATCAATGAAATTAAACAATTTATATATATATATATATATATATATATATATATATATATATATATATATATATATATATATATAATTGCATATAATTCATAAATTTCTTATAAAAATAAATCAATTTAAAAATCAATAAAGTTATTTGGTTCAGTTCGGTTCAATCGATTTGTTTTATCCAAAATCGAACCGAACAGAATTAACTGAAATTCTTAAAATATAAAACTGAACTGAACTGAACTGAATTATCTTAAAAATCAAATCGAATTACCAAATTAAAATGGCTCAATTTCATTTATTTGATTTAAACTGAATAATACTTACTCCTACTCTTAACCTGAAATCAATCAAATTTGAATTGAATTGATTTAACCAATAAATAACATATATTGTCATATTTCAACGGTTTGCCAATCAAGTAACTTATAATTGCCTTAATTTCAAGGTTATGTGAATAGAGTTTTATACAAATAATTGCTTTCCTTTTATTTCAAATTGACCCAAATTCATGGACATTACTTTGGAAACAAAATGAAAATAGATTTCTTGTATTTAAGATTTCTTTCTATGTTCAATCTCGACCTACGCAATCAATACTAAATATTTGATGTTCTACAAATTGAAGATTGAATTCAGCTCATTAACTAGATTTTCTTGTTTTTTGATTATCTCTATTATAAACCAGAGTTCGTAGTCTATTCACTATTAATACGTATCTTAATCCCATTGTCCAATTTTAATTATTTTATGATATATATATATATATATATATATATATATATATATATATATATATATATATATATATATTTTAATTTATAAATATATTTTCAAAATATAATATGCATGAAAGTTCAAAAAGAAATATATTAAATTAAAAAAAAAGAGGAAAAAGAAAAAAAAGAGGAAAAAGAAAAGAAGAGTTTTAAAATTAATGAAATTTTACTTTCTTTTTCTCAATATCTAAAATTTAAGACAACTTGGATATATACACACTTATTAATTGAGGAATATGACACTCCAACTAAGTTATTAAAAAATAAGTAATTAATTTTCCCATATTGAAATTTATAATCATTTATTTGCTTTAAATTTTCCTCATTAATCTTCATATATTGAATTTTGTAATGAAATCAATAATAATAATAATATAAAACGGAGAGGTTTATATATTAATATTTTAATATCCTGAAAAATTAATTTATATTTATAAATTATGCGAGAAAAATATTAGTTAAAATTAGATACTATTATAATATAATTTTAATCAAATTTTAATTAAAAAAGAGACCATGATAGTAGAAAAATAGTTTCAAGGGCATCATTGAAAATATAAAATGAATAAATCTTAATTTGCTCACTATATTTTTTTTAGGAAGTCTAATTTAATTTAAAAATTTTGATTTATTTTTTATTTAACTCAATTTTTCTAAATTGTTTTACATGCGTCATTTATTAAATATTTAATTATTTTATTTTTATTTTTTAATATTAAAATGTTATTTTTATATTTTATAATTAATTAAATTAAAATATAAAAATATTATTTTATTATTTAATATTATTAATAAAAATAAAATATAAAAAAATTATTTTTATATTTTCATATAATTGATTAAAAGTAAAAATTATAATAATTATACTCAATTAAATTGAAAAATATTAAAAATATATATATATTTTTTATTAAAATAAATTTTAACTATTTAAATTAAAAAAATTACTTTATATTTTATTTTTTTAATTCATATAAGAAAATTAGAATCAAATAAAATTAAAAATATAAAATATTATTTTTATATTTTCATATTATTAATTAATATTAGAAAAAGTAAAATATAAAAAAATTAACTTATTATAATTACTGAATTAACATTAAAAAATAATTAACTATGTTTAAAAAAATAAAAAATAATTAATATTAAAATATTAAAAATAATAAAAAAATAACTCAGACATCACCGATTTTTAATTTTTAAAATAGACATAAATCAAAAATTTTGAACTAAATTAAAACACAACTTTAAAATGGGCTAGCAAAGTGAGATTTATTCCAAATATAAAACTTCCAAGTCCTGGAACGTGAAATGCGTGGGATCTGATCGGATCCAAACAGCCAGTTTCAGACACCCCATTGTCCCGATCTCAGCATTCTTGTTCCTTTGAAGAACGAGATTTCTAGGGTTTCATTTTCTGTGACCTCATTTTTTTTTTTTAATCAAAATCTCATATCGTAACGCTGAGCCCTAACTCAAATCCTCTTCATTCCTTCTCTGCATTCACTTTCTATAAAATTCACAAGCTTTTTATTTTTTATTTTTTTCAATAGCACTTCAATTTTTATAGACTTGAACGGGATTAACAACTGATGCCATCCAAAACCCTAAGTGTACCCCCAGCGCTTACCCTTTTCACATTCCTTAAACCCTCACACAGATCCCTGATTTTCTACCAAATCTTGGTCCTAATCATCGCCTTTCTTGCATACGCTTCCTTCCATGCCTCTAGAAAGCCGCCCAGTATCGTCAAGAGCGTTCTTGAACCCAATGTTCAATTAAATTCTTCGATAATTCAATCCAATTTTAGCTCCATGGATACTGGTTGGCCTCCATTCAATGGCTGGGGGGGAACTCACCGACTTGGGGAGATTGATCTTGCGTTTCTATCAGCCTATTCGATTGGGATGTATTTTGCTGGACATGTTGGTGATAGGATTGATTTGAGGTTGTTTCTTGTTTTTGGGATGGTGGGTGGTGGTTTTTCGCTATTCTTTT